>NC_056725.1:238118982-238251482 GCF_019279795.1 Protopterus annectens | reverse complement strand
GCTTGAGGCCATGACTTTGACACCAGGTGTCTGTCTCAGTAAGGCCTTTTTGGAGGATGTCCGTGTCAGCCGGAGAGTTAATTATGGCTCCCAGTTTGCAGTCATCGGCGAACTTGGTTAGCCATAGTCCTCCTGTGTTTGCCTGTACTTCTGAGAAATATATGCCGAACAGTAGGGGTCCCAGAACTGAGCCTTGTGGGACACCTCTTGTGACTGGTTTAGAGTCAGGCCTGGAGCCCGCTATTCTTACCATGTGAGTTCTGTCTGTAAGCCAGTTGGCAACCCGTCTTGTGACGTAGAGGTTTATGTTCAGGCTGGTGAATTTTTCTATAATACCCAAGTGAGGAATGGTGTCGAACGCATTGGCGAGATCAAGGTAGGCTGTGTGAACCACCTTTCCCTCATCTATGACCTTGGTAACTGTCTCGAAGAAGTCAACCAGGTTTAGTAGGCATGATCTGCCCTTAACTAAGCCAAACTGGGTCGGGTGAAGTGTTTGGAGGTTCCCAATGTCTTTGTTAATGGGTTCCATGATGATGAGCTCCATAGCCTTGCAGACCAGGCTAGTCAGGCTTATGGGGCTATAGTTACCAGGGTCAGTTGTGGCCCCTCCTTTGTGGAGTGGAATAACCATTGCTGTGCACCATTCTATGGGCACGTAGCCTGTGGAGAGGCTGAGGTTGAACAGCGTGTTTAGGTGGGGGGTTATTTCATTCCGTAGTTCATGCAAAACACAGCCTGGGACACCATCTGGCCCCATTGATACTGTGTTTTTGGCTTTTGAAAGGGCTGTTTTCACCTGTGCTTCTGTGATTTCCAGGACACTACACTTTTCTGGTATTGTTCTGGGCCCTTTTGAAGGTGAGAGGGAGGTGAAGTTTGCACTGAATCTATCTGCCAGTATGTTGGCAATATCAGTAGGTTCAGTATATTTTGTGCTATTTTGCAGTATCTCAGAGCATATCTGTGAGTTGCCACTTAGATTCTTGACATAGCTAAAGAAGGCTTTGTGGTTATCTTTTGAATCCTTGGCTATTTTTCTTTCGAAGTTAGCCTTGGATGATTTTATGAGGGACCTTAGTTTCTTACTGATACTGATCAGGGATGTCTTTCCTTCTTGGGATTTGCTTTTTTCCTGAACTAGTTTCCTCATTTTGTTGTATAACCTGTTTATGGCAGGGGTCCACCAGACTGGTTTCCTTCTCTTAGGGGAGTGAGTCTTGGTTTTGCTAGGGATGGCACGATCCATGCATCCTTGTAGGTGCTCATAGAGTGCAATTGTAAAGGATTCTGCATCTTGGGCAGTGTTATCCTTTAGCATGGGGGCTGTGAAACTTACCACCTCTACCTTAAGTAAGGTGAAGTTTGCTTTAGAAAAGTTTTTCACTGTGGTTTCCTTGGTTGGGGGTGGTGGTGGGGTGTGGACATCCAGGGTGATTAGTTTATGGTCTGATCTAACCAGTGATGGGTTGACCTCCGGTATGGAGCACCTGTCACCCATGTTGGTGATGACCAGGTCCAATATGTTGTGGCCACTGGTAGGGGAGTTTACCAGCAGATCCAAGGCATTTGAGTTGATAAATTCCAGGAAGCGCTGATCCTGGGAGTTTGTACTCAAGTAGTTTTCCCAGTTAATGGTAGGGTAATTGAAATCTCCCAAGATCAGGGTGTTCGTTAGGACCTTCATGTTTTCCAGCGTCTCCAGAAAGGCGGAGTGGTGGTCCTGGGTCAAGGAGGGAGATCTGTAGCAGGCCACAATTTGCATTGCAGATTTGCCCGATGTTAGTTGCACATGGATGATCTCAGAGGTATCATGCTGCGCCACTAACCTAGAGGTATGAGTATCCTTGATGAATATGGATACACCCCCTCCTTTTGTGTTTCGGTCCATGTTCTGTGGCCGAAATGTGTGGTATGAGTTGTAGCCCAGTAGTGCTGGAGTGCTATCTGGAGCCTTGAAACAGGTTTCAGTTACTGCACAGATGTCGATGTTCTCCATACTTAGGAGTGCTTCGAACGCATGCATTTTGAGATTTAAACTCCTGAGTAGCATAACCCTCAATTTTATACTTGTGCTGTTTACGGAGGTGGGTTTGAATTTTGAACCTTGCCTTAGAAAGGCACTATGGGGCAGCAAGAGCCTTGGCCAGTATTTGAAAGCCAAGGGGTGACAGGTGCAAGCCATCTCTTGCGAAGCAACGTGGCTTGTCGAGCATGTCATCCCAGGCTGACAGACACTGGATCCCCTTTGAATGACACCAGAAGCTTAACCAATTGTTGAAATTGATAATTTTTTCTTTATACTGAGGTATCATTCTTGGTGAGGGCAGGATGCTACTCAGGGTCAGGGTCATACCCGCCTGGGCTACATGATCAGAGAGCTCTTCCATGTCTCTTTTCATGTAGTCCAGGGAGGTATGGCTCAGATCATTCACACCAACATGAACAATGTCAGAGTCATATTTGTACTTGTTCTGGAGTGACCTGAGTGCTTGTGTTATGTGGCAGATTCTGGCTCCTGACAGGCAGCTAACAGTAACCTTCTACTTGTCCAGCCTAGTGAGTAGGGCATCAGTGTGCCTGACTATTGAGTCACCTATTACTAGTGTGTTAGGTATGTTATTTCACCTTAAGGGCTCTGATTGTGCGGTACATTGATTTTGTGTTTTATGTGTTGTCTGGTCTGTGACGGGAGGTGCAGGTTTTGTGGCTGTCTGCTTTGGAGCTCTCTCATGCTTTTGCAAGTTTTTATTTAGAGCCTCCGAGTATGATTTTGTGTATTTATGCGTATGTTTTGCCAGTGCTGGTTTAGTAGGTCTATGTGAGGCTGGAGGTGTGGTGCAAGTGTTAACCTTCTTCTCATGACTGTCTGTTCCAGTCTTGGGTGGAGATACCTTAGCCTCCAGTTTGGCTGTATAATTGCATCTCTCACATATGTTAGTGTTTTGTGGTAGGAGGAGAGGGCTGTCTGTGTACATGAGGCAGTTGTAACATTGCCTCAGGATATCCAGATTCACCAGCTGGACTGGAGAGTTCACCTGAAGTTGCCCTTTGGTCATGCCTGAATAGTAGGGTGAGCTGCTTAGTCACTTGGTTGCTGAGGGGTGGATAAAGAGCCTTGCCCTGTTGGGCAGTCAAGTGTCGGGTTATATTAGTGCTTGCTATTAGGTCTGAGCAAGTGCTGGACTGTAGGATGCTTTTTGAGTGCTTAGGTTAAGAGTTAGACTAGTTTCAAGTGAAAAACGGAAGAGGAGACTTAGTGTAGCTGGGAATAATTTAACCCTAGCTAACCGGTGCTGTCTGGTGCACAAAACCATTCAACGCGTTTTTTAAACTACTAACTTCTGGGCTGGAACCACTTCTCCAGGGACAGATGGCTGCTCAAAGTTCCCCTCTCTCACAGGTGAACAGATAAACTTCTCTCTCTCCAAGTAAGGTATGGGCAACTGAGAAACTTGTAACACAGTCCTGAATTTAGCACTAGCCTGAAAACTAGACTATAATAGCTTAGAAAGGTGGGAAACAAGAACTTTATACATATATTGTTTTTTTTGAAAAGATAAGGCAAAAACAGTAAAAAGTACACTTAAAACAGCTTTAAACGACTACAAGCGATCAGAAAAGGCTATCACAGTTTAGTGTGTAGCTTACAACAGTTAAACTATTTATTTAAACAAAAAACAACTTTTTAAAAGTGCAGGCAGTCAAATAAGTACAATATGTGAAAAAAACAAGCTTTTAAATCACAATAAGTGCTAGAAAATCAGTGTTTAGGCGGAAAACAGTTAAGTACAGCAAGAAAATACAGAAAACTGATACTCAATCACTCCAAAGTCTCTCTTTTAAGCTAGAAGACTTATATCAGTTTAAGGCTTCCTAGTGCTTTCCAGTAGGTTAGTTACAGGAAAGATGGGAAACAAGCAAAGATGTGGTCTTTTAAACCAGAAAGTTGAAAGAGAAGGACAACTTCCCGAATGGTCAATAAACTACAATTCCTGGGCCAAGAACCACTCCTCTTGTGGTAGACAGGCTACCTAGTACTTACCACTCCCACTGATAAGCTAGAAGGCTGCACTCCAACACAAAGGCTTGGGGGGCTCAGAAGCTTACAAACAGTCCTGGATACAGCAAATCTGTACCTGGACTAGACTAGTTACGAGAAAGGTGGGGATCAAGCACAAACACAGGCTTTAAAACCAGAAAGTTGAGAGAGAGGGAAAAAAAACTGCCCAAACAGCCAATAAACTACAATTTCTGGGCCAGAACCACTCCTCTTGTGGTAGATAGGCTAGCTAGTGCTTACCACTCCCAGTGATAAGCTAGAAGGCTTCCCTCCAACACAGAAAGGCTTGCGGGGCTCAGAAGCTTATTGACGGTCCTGGATACAGCAACGCTGTATCTGGACTAGGTTAGTAACAGGAAAGGTGGGAAACAAGCGCAAGTGCAGCTTTTAAACCAGAAAGTTGAAAGAGATGTGAAAAACTGCCCAAACGGCCAGTAGCTACAATTTCTGGGCCAGGAACCACTCCTCTTGTGGTAGATAGGCTACCTAATGCTTACCACTCCCACTGATAAGCTAGAAGGCTTCCCTCCAACACAGAAAGGCTTGGGGGGCTCAGAAGCTTACAAAGAGTCCTGGATACAGCAAATCTGTACCTGGACTAGACTAGTTACAGAAAGGTGGGGAACAAGCGCAAATGCAGGCTTTTAAGCCAGCAAGTTGAAAGAGATGGAAAACTGCCTAAACGGCCAATAAACTACAATTTATGGGCCAAAACCCACTCTTCCCATGGTAGATAGGCAACCTGATGCTTACCACTCCCACTGATAAGCTAGAAGGCTTCCCTCCAACACAGAAAGGCTTGGGGGGGGGGGCTCAGAAGCTTACAAAGAGTCCTGGATACAGCAAATCTGTACCTGGACTAGACTAGTAACAGGAAAGGCAGGAAACAAGCACAAACACAGGCTTTTGAATCAGAAGGTTGAAAGAGATGGAAGAGCTTCCCAAACGGCCAATAAACTATAATTTCTGGGCCAGAAACCTTTCCTCCTGTGGTAGATAGGCTACCTAGTGCTTACCACTCCCACTGATAAGCTAGAAGGCTTCCCTCTAACATAGAAAGGCTTGGGGGGCTCAGGAGCTTACAAATAGTCCTGGATACAGCAAATCTGTACCTGGACTAGATAAGTTACAGGAAAGGCAGGAAACAAGCTAGGATTTTTTTTTTTTACAGAAAAGCATCTAAAACAGCAGTAAATACATTTCAAATGCAGTGCAGGCTAGCACACGTATATCAATATTACGGCAAATACAGTTTAATTAAATGCAATTAAATTAACAAATGACTAAAAAACAAGTGCAGAAGGCATTGAATTAGAAGGCTACTAACAAGCAATAATAAGTGCAGAGTAAGAACAGCTGAACAGATAACAGCCCGCAGAACAGCAACTAAGACAGTTACAGTAAGAGCAGCTGAATATATATATTATATATTCATATTAATTTATATATATATATATATATATATATATATATATATATATATATATATATATATATATATTTTTTTTTTTTTGAGGGAGGGAACACAGCAGGATTAAGAGGCTACAGGGATTGTCCTTCTCAAATGCTCTCTTTGTACACAGTAGGAGTGCCTGAAATCAAAATATGATCTCACTGCACTCAGTTCACTGAGCAAATGAGATAGGCTCAGAAGGAGTATCCAAATACAAACTTACTCCTCCCAGAACTGTATCTGCTCTGAATAAAATGAGTAAAGGGTGTGACACAATCATATCTGTTGGCATTTGAAAGATATGCCACCCAAAAGCATTGTGACAAATCAGAATTGGCCAAAATGCTGTCTCCCCAGCTGGTGGGAAAAACATTAAAAACTTACATGGACATGGAGTGGACTGGCTATAAAAGACTTAAAAATAACTTCCAGTCATAGCTGTGATAACTTCTGAAGTACAAGTCACAAGTATTTACAGCAGGAATTTTAATGCTGGCAAACTAATAAGAGCGACAGCTCTGCTCTGAAAAAAAAAATGAGTAAAGGCAATGACACAGAGTAATAATGTGATATTTAAAAGAAAAGACTACCAAAGGAACTGGAATTTTAATATTGACATACCAATAAGAGCCAAGTTGTATGACTTAAAACACATGTTAAAGTTATAACTGAAAACCAACAACCAAAAGTTCCAAATCTCGGGGTGTAGTACCAGCAAAATCAAACGAGTAACAACTGATAAACAACGGTTGCTGGTACACACTATGGCACCAATACAGTACTTTATAAAGTCTCTATTTGGCTCAAAATATGCTCACCACTTCAAACAAAAAGAGACAGTCAATTCGGTAAAGTTCACAAACATCCAATGCTGATGTGTCAAAGGCACAATCACAGCTCTCGTTTCTGCGATGAAAAATCACCAAGTGCAGCAGTAATAAAAGAAAAAATAAAATCCTTTTATTCACAGTAAGCGCTTTCGGCTTCTTCAGACTGTATGACAATGTGACATAGTTAAAACAAACATTTAAATACTCTAGTGCGACTACTCATTGGTTAGAACCATGAGCATGTCATAAAACACAAAACTACTAAGACCGGAAGTAACCCTGCACTAGCATAAGTAGTTTAAAATAGTTTAAAACACAAAGCAGAAGTTCAAAAGTCACAAGAAATATATATATGTACATCACTCAGTGTGGTGGTGTCTCACACGTTAAAATTGAGTTAATCCAACTACTTCAAGATCGTTAAAAAATGTATATATATACACATGAATATATCATGAACGAGGCGCTAACGCCAACACATTCAAATAATATTTAGATGGTTACCTGATGTTATTAATGCATAAAGAGGTCAAAAGAGCTCTAAGTTGGTATAACATTTAGAGATATATCCATTCTCAAAATCGCAACTATTGCAGTGATGGTTACTGACTGCCGTACACCCTTGCGTGGTGATGACGTCACCTCGTAATGCAACGGCAACAAAACAAAACAAGCAGCTGACTTTCAGAGGAAAAATATGCACGTACATCTCCTAATACAGCCAGCGTATGATAATTAACTACATAAAGTGCAACAGTGCAAAATATAGTAATAAATACATCAGGAAACATAAGTTAATGTAAAAAGACAACGTGTTTGAAAACTGTAAGTCGTTGTCTGCCATCTGTAAACATTCCTAAAACGTTTTCAAAGCATGTGTAATCCTCACCTATCATACTGTAAGAACAAAGTATGAAAAAACTTCATTACAGCAAATGAAGAGTTACAAATTAACAATGTTTACGATGAAAGCAAGAATCGCATTCACAACATATGCTGAAGATAAGGGGAACAGAAAGAAGTAATAAAACATATCTATGACAAGTACGAACCATGTGAACAGTGTAAAAGCCTATCCGACCCTCATCTAATAACATCTAAAAATACCTGGAACAATAATATGACATATACAAGAGGCCAGTGAAAAAGTTGGTATGCTAAAAATACTCCTAAGTTACTAACTTATATTAAGAACATGTGAGAAAAGGTGTATACTTAATTTTAGTGTAAGATGTTTATACAAGCGGTAAAACCATAGGACATCAAAATAGGGAACCTGGATTACCTTATCCCTAAGAGACTCCTCTAGCCTGATGGAGCTTGTACAAGCCATTCCCACTCTGAGGCTTCTCTATCCAGATAAACCAGTAAATGGTCCTTAAATTGATGACTGTAACAGTTTATACTGAGAAAATGCTAACATTGATATATTAAAAAGCTAACATTGATATGTTAAAAAGAGAAATGAAGTATATATTATGTCATCACAGCACATAATAAATAATAGTCAGTCTCAAAAGTGCATGCATATGTGAACAAAGACAAAGTAAGAGAGAACAAAGGGTAGTGATCAAAATGGCCCATGATTCTCTCTCAGTATGAGGTTAAAATCATTATTAGTGTTTCGGCTCGTAATTTCCTTTTTCTTAAAAAAGGTTTGATTTGAACTTTATCATTGAGGCCCGGATAATGGTCAGCTCTGAGTCTGATGATCCACTTCATCTCATTCTCTAAAGTGTAGTTAATAATGTCTCCTCCTCTCGCACCTGGTATGATCTTTTGAATAACAAAAAACTTAAAGTTATGGCTAGTTCCTCTTTCCTTGTTATGTTTTGCTAGCGCGTTGAACATGGAACCTACCCTGATGTGGTAGATATGCTCCCTAATGCGTTCTTTCAGAGCCCTATTAGTCTTCCCAACATAAAATGCTGGGCATATCTCACAGGTGGCCATGTAAACAATGTGTACACTATTACATGTGGTGTTCGTCTGAAAGTTATATACATGTTCAGTAATAGGGTGAGTAAACACAGTGGTCCCATTTATGTAAGTGCACTGATTGCATTTTCCACATGGCATCGTGTTAATGTTATTCATGTGCTCCTTATAAGTATTATATTGATTCCTGGGATTACACAAAATTCTTCTCAAATTGGGTTGGTTCTTGTACACCACCTTTAATTGAGGTCCCACTATATCCTTAATGTCCTTATCTAGTAGCAAAACATCCCAATGTTTTTCCATGATGTGTCTAATATTTAAAGAATCTCTAGTAAATAACATGGAAGCTCTACTTATATTCATAGATCTGGGTGCTACGTCCATATTTGTGTTATGTGATGGTTCAGAAAAATATGGTTTGGCTTTATTCTCCCTCAGGTTTCCAACATCTGATATAGTGCGTTCAAAATCCGCAATATCATAGCCTCTTTGCATAAACTTATTCTCTAGTTCAGCTAATTCCTTGGTATAGCCTACCTCTGTGGGGTTCAACCTCGATGTCCTAATTACCTGTCCTTTCATGACGTTATCAAAAACATACCTAGGATGCATGCTTTCCTTGTGTAGTATAGTATTCCTGTGGCACGACTTCCTATATACTGAGGTGTTCAACATCCCATTACTGAGCCTATTGATGTTGACATCTAAATAAGAAATCTGATCATATGAGTATGTGGTAGTGAATTTCAAAAAATTGGTGGAATGATTCAAGTCAGTTATAAATCTCAATAGTGTATCTACATCACTTTTCCAAATGAAAAACAAATCGTCCACGAACCTACGATAGATACCTACATGTTCCTTATAAAAGTTGGATTCAAAAAGGAAAGTCTCCTCCCATTGAGCCATAACAAGGTTGGCGTAGCTGTTAGCACAGGACGTGCCCATGGCTACGCCATCCTTTTGGAGAAAAAATGCCTCTCCAAACATAAAGATGTTATTAGTTAAGACAATTTCTAATAATAAAGTAAGAAAGTCTATTCTCTCAGGAGTGAAATCAGAGTGTGCCTTTAAGTAATCTTGAATGTATTGTATCCCTAATTCATTAGGGATCACAGTAAAAAGACTCACTACATCCAGTGTGACCAATAAGTATGATGCATGGTCTTCTACGTACTTCATGTAGGAATATAAATCCAATAGGAACTGTTTACTATCCCTCAGAATAGTATGGTTATCATTAACCAAGGGTCTCAAATGGTATTCAATGAAAATGGACAAAGGTTCAGTCACCCACCCTTGCCCTGAAACAATGGGTCTCATGGGTGGTTCTGTATGTGATTTATGAACCTTAGGGAGGCCTTGTATAATGGGAACGAGGGGGTTGTAAACTCTAAAATAATTATACAGTTCTTTGGTTATGTTATTAGATGCAAATAATTCATCCAAAGTATAGGATATCTGTAGAACTTTCTCCTTAACAAATTCTATATCAATCTTTGAATACGAGGACGAATCCTCAAGGAGGAGACACATTCTCCTATTATAGTCAGTGACATCCATTAGTACTATCGGTCCTCCTTTATCTGCTGGCCTGATCACCACATTCTTGTCATTTCTTAAATCTTTAAGTGCCTGCCTTTGTTTGTAATTCAAATTACATTTGAATCTCATATCATGTGATTCTTCAAAATGTTTATGTATATCATTTTCTATCATCCTAGAATAAACATCAAGAAGGGGATGTAGCTGGGGTATATATACACTATTAGGTTTGAATTTCTCATTAATTTTACCTGTGCTGGTGTTACCAAATTCTAATTTCAATTGTACATTCCTTATAAACATTTTGGAGTCAACTATGTAATCTACGATATTTCCTCTCTTGGTGGGTATAAAGTTCAACCCTTTGTTCAAAACTTCCTCTTCATGTACAGTTAGTATCCTACTGGAAAGGTTTACCACTAACGAATCGATTTCTCCCACATTCTTTTTAAGGTGGGTCCTTGTTGCTCCCCTCCAGATCCCTTTCTTTTCTGCCTGCCCCTGCTCATGGATCTCGTTCTCCCAGTCTGTTGTTTGTGTGCTATGGGGAAAGGGGTATTAGTCAACGTCTTAGTCAGTGGTCCTGGATGTAAACCATTACATTGTGTAGTTTTCCTCCTAACAACTGCTTCCTCTGATGTATTCAAATCACAGGTTTGTGTATGGTTTATTCCATGTGACCCTCCTGTTGTGATATTCTCAACATTGGAGTTATCTGTGCTCCTCTCTTCATCTTCCTGAAAAACTATCTCAGTGTAAGAGACATTTCTATCCTTGTTATTCTTATTATTCATTTGCACTTCAATACTAGCAGTGTTACTAATCACTGGTATACTTGAATTAGGTATAGAGGTAGGTGCAGGTGTATTTGTAGTTCTACCATTTGTATCATCTCTAAAAACATTCCTCCTACCTTGTGCATTGTTAGTGTTATTATTTATAACATTAAATCGATCTCTGGGCCAAGTAAAGACATTGGAATTCATAAAATCCCTCATGTCCCTTAAGATCTTATTCTTCTTCTGTTCTAATAACCTTCTTTCAAGTACTAATACATTATCTATCACCCTTTCTAATTTAACATCAATGTTGTTCTTAGAATATTTCTTCATAATTGTGTCAAACATATTATTCACTTTCAATCTCAAACTATCTTCTTCAGGTTTATGAAAATTAATAAGCAGTTTCATATAATTATAACTGAGTTCCATGTTGAGTTGTTGCCATTGGTACAACAGGTCCGGTACACTATCACCTGAAGTGGGCATCTTCAGGATGCGTAGGCCCCGTGGTATGATACGTTTCTCCAAACAGGCCTCAAAGTAATGTCTTTGAATTTGTAACTTCTTTAATTTTATTGTTTCATGTTCCAAAGTGAACAGTTCTTCTTGCATAGTCACAGACTCCTCGTTATGTATGGCATCATCTGCTGGATTAAGGACCGGCTCATATGCCAGTAATAAGTTTTCACTACCAGTCACACAACTTTGGAACCTGTCGGTTCCTGTATGAAAATTCTGTCTTTGTGGCACATAAGGTAATTCAATATTGGAGGTATCATTGTCGGCCATCCCCTTGGATTTGGAAGAAGAAATGTAGATATAACTGAAAACCAACAACCAAAAGTTCCAAATCTCGGGGTGTAGTACCAGCAAAATCAAACGAGTAACAACTGATAAACAACGGTTGCTGGTACACACTATGGCACCAATACAGTACTTTATAAAGTCTCTATTTGGCTCAAAATATGCTCACCACTTCAAACAAAAAGAGACAGTCAATTCGGTAAAGTTCACAAACATCCAATGCTGATGTGTCAAAGGCACAATCACAGCTCTCGTTTCTGCGATGAAAAATCACCAAGTGCAGCAGTAATAAAAGAAAAAATAAAATCCTTTTATTCACAGTAAGCTTCGCCTTCGGCTTCTTCAGACTGTATGACAATGTGACATAGTTAAAACAAACATTTAAATACTCTAGTGCGACTACTCATTGGTTAGAACCATGAGCATGTCATAAAACACAAAACTACTAAGACCGGAAGTAACCCTGCACTAGCATAAGTAGTTTAAAATAGTTTAAAACACAAAGCAGAAGTTCAAAAGTCACAAGAAATATATATATGTACATCACTCAGTGTGGTGGTGTCTCACACGTTAAAATTGAGTTAATCCAACTACTTCAAGATCGTTAAAAAATGTATATATATACACATGAATATATCATGAACGAGGCGCTAACGCCAACACATTCAAATAATATTTAGATGGTTACCTGATGTTATTAATGCATAAAGAGGTCAAAAGAGCTCTAAGTTGGTATAACATTTAGAGATATATCCATTCTCAAAATCGCAACTATTGCAGTGATGGTTACTGACTGCCGTACACCCTTGCGTGGTGATGACGTCACCTCGTAATGCAACGGCAACAAAACAAAACAAGCAGCTGACTTTCAGAGGAAAAATATGCACGTACATCTCCTAATACAGCCAGCGTATGATAATTAACTACATAAAGTGCAACAGTGCAAAATATAGTAATAAATACATCAGGAAACATAAGTTAATGTAAAAGACAACGTGTTTGAAAACTGTAAGCGTTGTCTGCCATCTGTAAACATTCCTAAAACGTTTTCAAAGCATATGTATCCCTCACCTATCATACTGTAAGAACAAAGTATGAAAAAACTTCATTACAGCAAATGAAGAGTTACAAATTAACAATGTTTACGATGAAAGCAAGAATCGCATTCACAACATATGCTGAAGATAAGGGGAACAGAAAGAAGTAATAAAACATATCTATGACAAGTACGAACCATGTGAACAGTGTAAAAGCCTATCCGACCCTCATCTAATAACATCTAAAAATACCTGGAACAATAATATGACATATACAAGAGGCCAGTGAAAAAGTTGGTATGCTAAAAATACTCCTAAGTTACTAACTTATATTAAGAACATGTGAGAAAAGGTGTATACTTAATTTTAGTGTAAGATGTTTATACAAGCGAAGTAAAACCATAGGACATCAAAATAGGGAACCTGGATTACCTTATCCCTAAGAGACTCCTCTAGCCTGATGGAGCTTGTACAAGCCATTCCCACTCTGAGGCTTCTCTATCCAGATAAACCAGTAAATGGTCCTTAAATTGATGACTGTAACAGTTTATACTGAGAAAATGCTAACATTGATATATTAAAAAGCTAACATTGATATGTTAAAAAGAGAAAATGAAGTATATATTATGTCATCACAGCACATAATAAATAATAGTCAGTCTCAAAAGTGCATGCATATGTGAACAAAGACAAAGTAAGAGAGAACAAAGGGTAGTGATCAAAATGGCCCATGATTCTCTCTCAGTATGAGGTTAAAATCATTATTAGTGTTTCGGGGCTCGTAATTTCCTTTTTCTTAAAAAAGGTTTGATTTGAACTTTATCATTGAGGCCCGGATAATGGTCAGCTCTGAGTCTGATGATCCACTTCATCTCATTCTCTAAAGTGTAGTTAATAATGTCTCCTCCTCTCGCACCTGGTATGATCTTTTGAATAACAAAAAACTTAAAGTTATGGCTAGTTCCTCTTTCCTTGTTATGTTTTGCTAGCGCGTTGAACATGGAACCTACCCTGATGTGGTAGATATGCTCCCTAATGCATTCTTTCAGAGCCCTATTAGTCTTCCCAACATAATTAAACATAGTGGGACCTCAATTAAAGGTGGTGTACAAGAACCAACCCAATTTGAGAAGAATTTTGTGTAATCCCAGGAATCAATATAATACTTATAAGGAGCACATGAATAACATTAACACGATGCCATGTGGAAAATGCAATCAGTGCACTTACATAAATGGGACCACTGTGTTTACTCACCCTATTACTGAACATGTATATAACTTTCAGACGAACACCACATGTAATAGTGTACACATTGTTTACATGGCCACCTGTGAGATATGCCCAGCATTTTATGTTGGGAAGACTAATAGGGCTCTGAAAGAACGCATTAGGGAGCATATCTACCACATCAGGGTAGGTTCCATGTTCAACGCGCTAGCAAAACATAACAAGGAAAGAGGAACTAGCCATAACTTTAAGTTTTTTGTTATTCAAAAGATCATACCAGGTGCGAGAGGAGGAGACATTATTAACTACACTTTAGAGAATGAGATGAAGTGGATCATCAGACTCAGAGCTGACCATTATCCGGGCCTCAATGATAAAGTTCAAATCAAACCTTTTTTAAGAAAAAGGAAATTACGAGCCCCGAAACACTAATAATGATTTTAACCTCATACTGAGAGAGAATCATGGGCCATTTTGATCACTACCCTTTGTTCTCTCTTACTTTGTCTTTGTTCACATATGCATGCACTTTTGAGACTGACTATTATTTATTATGTGCTGTGATGACATAATATATACTTCATTTTCTCTTTTTAACATATCAATGTTAGCTTTTTAATATATCAATGTTAGCATTTTCTCAGTATAAACTGTTACAGTCATCAATTTAAGGACCATTTACTGGTTTATCTGGATAGAGAAGCCTCAGAGTGGGAATGGCTTGTACAAGCTCCATCAGGCTAGAGGAGTCTCTTAGGGATAAGGTAATCCAGGTTCCCTATTTTGATGTCCTATGGTTTTACTTCGCTTGTATAAACATCTTACACTAAAATTAAGTATACACCTTTTCTCACATGTTCTTAATATAAGTTAGTAACTTAGGAGTATTTTTAGCATACCAACTTTTTCACTGGCCTCTTGTATATGTCATATTATTGTTCCAGGTATTTTTAGATGTTATTAGATGAGGGTCGGATAGGCTTTTACACTGTTCACATGGTTCGTACTTGTCATAGATATGTTTTATTACTTCTTTCTGTTCCCCTTATCTTCAGCATATGTTGTGAATGCGATTCTTGCTTTCATCGTAAACATTGTTAATTTGTAACTCTTCATTTGCTGTAATGAAGTTTTTTCATACTTTGTTCTTACAGTATGATAGGTGAGGGATACATATGCTTTGAAAACGTTTTAGGAATGTTTACAGATGGCAGACAACGCACTTACAGTTTTCAAACACGTTGTCTTTTTACATTAACTTATGTTTCCTGATGTATTTATTACTATATTTTGCACTGTTGCACTTTATGTAGTTAATTATCATACGCTGGCTGTATTAGGAGATGTACGTGCATATTTTTCCTCTGAAAGTCAGCTGCTTGTTTTGTTTTGTTGCCGTTGCATTACGAGGTGACGTCATCACCACGCAAGGGTGTACGGCAGTCAGTAACCATCACTGCAATAGTTGCGATTTTGAGAATGGATATATCTCTAAATGTTATACCAACTTAGAGCTCTTTTGACCTCTTTATGCATTAATAACATCAGGTAACCATCTAAATATTATTTGAATGTGTTGGCGTTAGCCTGCTCATGATATATTCATGTGTATATATATACATTTTTTAACGATCTTGAAGTAGTTGGATTAACTCAATTTTAACGTGTGAGACACCACCACACTGAGTGATGTACATATATATATTTCTTGTGACTTTTGAACTTCTGCTTTGTGTTTTAAACTATTTTAAACTACTTATGCTAGTGCAGGGTTACTTCCGGTCTTAGTAGTTTTGTGTTTTATGACATGCTCATGGTTCTAACCAATGAGTAGTCGCACTAGAGTATTTAAATGTTTGTTTTAACTATGTCACATTGTCATACAGTCTGAAGAAGCCGAAAGGCGAAAGCGCTTACTGTGAATAAAAGGATTTTATTTTTTCTTTTATTACTGCTGCACTTGGTGATTTTTCATCGCAGAAACGAGAGCTGTGATTGTGCCTTTGACACATCAGCATTGGATGTTTGTGAACTTTACCGAATTGACTGTCTCTTTTTGTTTGAAGTGGTGAGCATATTTTGAGCCAAATAGAGACTTTATAAAGTACTGTATTGGTGCCATAGTGTGTACCAGCAACCGTTGTTTATCACATGTTAAAGTTATAGTCAGAACATGTTGGCAACAGTAAAATGAAAATGCTAGAAATTCTAGCAGTGGTAGATTTAAAAGAGTATTTTCTAGTATGAGAAAATTGGTGTTATAAAGTCTTCCCAGTAACACTAATAAATTAGAAACTTTAGTGGAATGCATTGTTGTGATATGTTTAAAATTGAATTGTTTGTTTCTGTTTCAAAGCTGCAGTAAGAAATGAGCACACCTGTGAAAAAAGTAGCAAATAATGGATTTATTGCATCAGATGTTGTGGAAAGAGTCACATAGCCAAATTCTGTTCCACTGATTCTGAAGAGGATAATAGTAGTAGAGATACAAACATTGATAGGCATGCTACAAATGAAACTGTTCCTATAGTATATAATATAAAACTTAAGATTATTGAATTAACATAGTGTCATTGCATTACAACAAACTTAGTGTAGCATGGACATTTTGGGAAGGCATAGAGGTTCATGCTCTGCTAGATTTTAGAAGCATGATTACCCTTGTCAAGGCTCTCTGGTATCTTAATAATACTAAAAAGGAGCAAGAGATATGCATTTGTAGAGCTAGAAAGGAATATCCCCTCATACATGTAAAATATTCATACAGTTCTAGGAAAAAAATAACATTCTGTAGCATTGGCACCCTGCCCCCTGACTTGACTCATGGTGTAATAACAAAAAAAAATTCTTTATTTTAAGGTAAAACTAGTAAATCCACAAAGAAGGCGCTGAAGCTCCCAAACGAAACTCTTTATTCACAGATGAATGGTAAGCGCTTTCACCGGCTACAATATGCCAGCTTCTTCAGACCAAATTCAAACAAGTCAAACACAGTCCCCACTCATTTTATATACTTACAAAAACAACCAATTAGTAAAACTAATTGATTAATGACCATGCAAATTATTAAAACAAGATTTTTCTTAAAAAACCTTGATACTTAAAAGGGTCATTATTTAAAAAGGCAACCAACTTCCTTAATTTAGTTGTGCATATTAAATAAATAAAATACACAATATATTCAACATATACCTTAATAATCATTTTATGAAATGTTGAATATTATATAAAAATAAATATAAATAAATATTACATTTAGTTATTTATATCGACAAAACATTTTTATATTTTTATATTTTTATATATAGCTTACTAACCAGGACCTAATAGGAATGAATAAATAAATGAATAAATAAATAATATCCAAATACCATGCATATAATCTTGAGATTGTCCCTGAAAATAGTTTATCCCTAACTAAAATATATTCATAAATATTAAACTATTAGTAAGTTAATAAACCTTTTTTACTATAAATTCATCTATTTAAAGCTTTCATTTTGAGAAGGCATTTAATGGATATTTGTTCGTTAAGCCCAGGAAATATATGTGCTAAAGTTCTTATCTGCCACTCTAGTTCTACTTCCTCAAGTCTCAAAAACCATGGGCCACCCCTGGCACTATGCTCAATCTGTTGTAACACCACAAACTTGAATTTATGCTCTGGAAACCTCAAAATATGTCTTGCTAGGGCGTTGTTGTTATTGGCCCTTACAATATTATAGTGATGTTCATAGACTCTCTGTTTAAGCTTACACTCGGTCTTTCCAATATAAAATGCATCACAATGAGTACAATTAGCACAATAAACAACTCCTTGAGAATCACATGAAAAATGACCTACAATTTTATAATTCTTATCTCTAATAGTTAAACAATCAGAGGTATTAATGAATTTACATTGTGAGCATCTTCCACACCTAAAGGTGCCAGATTGCCCTTTTGGTACTCTCTTGACTCTTTCCAATAAATTCTTAAGATTTGGACCCCTTCTAAATATAATAGAAAAATTATGACTTATTTTCTTGTTTAATTCGTGCTCCTGAAGTATAATGTTCCAATTATTATACATAATTTCTCTAATCCTGTTCGCATCAGTAGAATATGTGGTCAAAAAAGCCCCAAGTTCTAAATCCTTCTTAATTTTAAGAGGGGCACCAATTTCGGGAATGCCCAATGAAACCACCTGTATCTGTCTATCTTGTATTAGAGGTTGGAAATACCCTAAATCCCTTTTCCTACTGACCTCCTTTATGACTTGATCCAATAAAGCCAAAGGGTAGGCTCTCTTCAGAAACATACATTTAAGTAAAGTACATTCATCCTGAAAGTCCTCAAATCTGGACACCATTCTAGCTGCCCTTACCATCTGTCCTTTAACCACAGCCTTTTTCTGATGGAAAGGATGGCAGCTAGTAAAATGCAAGAACATGTTGGAATATGTTGGTTTCCGATATATTGTAGATATAAACTGACCCTTAACTATGTCCTTGCTCAAACAAATGTCCAGAAAATTAACCTTATTTTCTTCCACCTGATGAGTAAATTCTAAAAAGGAAGTAAAACTAGGCAATTCTAGTATGAATGGATCAATGGTATGTTTCGGACCTTTCCACAAAAAGAACATGTCGTCCTGGTATCTAGTGTACCAGGCGACATGTTCTTTATAGGTTAAACAATTAAACAAGTATGTGGTTTCCCAATGGGCAAGGACACAATTAGCGAAACTGCCCCCACAAGGTGAACCCATGGCAATACCACTCTTCTGGAGAAACATTTTGTTTGTAAATAAAACAAAATTGTTATCCAAAATGATTTCCAACAAAATCTCAATCAGGTCAATATCTTGATATTCCATATTCTGGAGAGCATCCAGAGACTTGGTGTGGTAGGCTAATACATTCATAAGCAAGAAGTAAAGCAACAGCTTGATATGCCCATTCAGTAGAAGAATTGGGGCATCAGGATCTCTACATTTTCTATTCATCTCACTTTTTTGTATTTACTGTAATTTCTTTACTCTGCAGGTCCTCCTTTAAGTGAGCTATTTTTTTTCTCTTTTTGTCCCTTCTATTTCTGTACTAATATTTTTGAAATTATCTCTTTATCTCTGCAGACACCTGTCATGTGCTGATTTTTACTTCAGAGTATATCCGTTCATCTTCAGTTGCTATATTGCCTTCTCTTGCAGTGATGGGTTTCAGCTGATCCATCACTGGAATAAGTTCCTGTAAATTCTCAGGATTCTTTTTATCATCTAAACAAAACTAAATTCTAGCCCTATTTGTAGCTTCTATACTAATTCCTTTGCCTGTTTTTAATTCTTGATTTCTGTAAGACTGTCAGTTTCTCTACCTTTTTTTGTTAAAGAGCACATAAAATAAAAGGGAGAAAAAAGAACTTTCAAGAGACCAGTGCATATAGAGGAAAAGTAAAACTGAAGGAGAGTTTTAGTAACAGAACTTTCTTTTTATAGCAAAATATAAAAAATGCTAATATTCTTATGAGAGAATGTTATACCTATCACCTAAACTAGTGAAGAAAGTAACCCTTAATTAATAGACTTACAATTACACCCCATAAACTTTATAAAATCAGAATGGAAAGATGATATTTTAAATAGGACAGGAGAGAAAATAACAGGGTTATAGAGGAAGATTGTGAACAAGATCTTACAATTACATCTTACCCCTGGTTTGAGTCAAAAGATCTCTTTTATACAGAAATCAAGACTGGATGGAATCTCAGTATCAGTTGTTATTACCAAAATGTTATAGGAGAGTAAAAATGAAGTTAGTCAGTACACGCATGTTAGGTGGTCAACTGGTGATGATCAAAACTAAGGCAATAATATTATTTAGATTTTATTGGCCACTGTCAAAAAAAAACATTACTGTGGTTCTTGTCCAGTATGTCAGAAAACTGCACTTTATCTTGGATCAGAGTCCACTGATTCTAATGCTATTATAGAGTACTGTATGAGTCCATTGCTATGGATATTGTGGGACCACTAATCAAATCTAGTAATTGGTGTCAATACGTGGTAGTAATAGTCAACTATGTCACAAAATTTCCAGAAGGTGTGCCAATATGCAAGGCTAATGAATTAGCTTAGAATATTGCCAGAAATCTAGTAGTTACTCTGTAAAGTGGGTATCCCTAAAACGTTACTGACAAAGGCATGTACTTTATGTCAGGGATGCTCCAGCAGTTGTCCCAATGCTGTAAGGTTTATCAGTTGAGAACATTAGTGTGTCATTCCCTGATTGATGGTTTAGTAAAGAGGTTCAATAAAACATTGAAGTGTATGTTAATGTATGCAATCAATACAAATGGCAATAAGTGGTATCAGCTGCCACCCTACTTGCTGTTTGCAATTAGAGAGGTGTCAAAAGTGCAGTTTAAACTGTTGTATGGCAGGCATTCCAGAGGTCAGTTTAATATTGCTAAAGAGACTTGAGAAAAAAAGAACACCCTGTTTAGAGGGGGACACTACTACTATTGAGAAAATTCAAAGCTAGTGCTATGGAGGGTTTTCAGTGCAAAGATTGAAAAAGGAAATTACTTACTTTTTGCAATCTTTACTATGTACAGCATTTTGACTGTTTGATAGTTTGACTGTTTACATTTTTTGTAAAGTTTTTGCTCACCATTGTCACATTTCAGTCAATCATATTACAATCACATAAGTATATATATACATGGGTTGACTGAAGTTGGTGGACTCTAAATTGACATATGTTTAGCCAACAAAATTTAATCAGCTAATCAGATGATCGAAGGGTATGTTGACATTGGACAATTTTGGGGTAGGAAAATATGTTCTTTCCTCAAGATTGTGTAATCTTGGAGTTAGTATATATAATTAGCAGTGTGTGTCTGGGGGGTGCAGGGCTGCTTGCTTCCCTGCAAAAAACAATGTTTCTTCTTATTTTTTACGTTCTGTTTTATATTCACTGACATTGTCAATCATCCCATGCATAGTAGGGTGTAGATGTTTGCAAAGTCGGCATTTTTTATCAGTTTTGTAAATATCAAGATTTAGGTATTTTGCTCAGTTTTAGTACACGTACTGATATCTGTCTATCTATACATATCCCAAATGTTTGTATGATAAATGTGTTTGAGTGAAGATATTTTTATTTATCATTATTTTGTGTGTATTACCAGGTATTTATAATCGCTTTGTGCATGTCCAGAATTATTCTTCCAGTGATAGCAAGGAAAAACTTCACACACCATTACAAACATATATGCTGAAATCCTACAAAACAACATTCTCATGTAAATCAAATTCTCATGAATGAAATTTAGCAAAATTAGAATGGAAAAGTTAAAATAAAGTGATAACAGTTAAAAGGTAAAGCAAAGCAATACAAATTAAAAGACAAATGAAACTATTATGTGTAGCCACAAAGACTTGATTTTAAATATTAATATGACATCAAATTAAAGTAAAACAAAATTAAATAATAAAACTGACAGCACTACTAAAATAACACCCCAGCCTTACCTTATGCTATAATAAATTAATAAACAAATAAATAAATGAATAAGTAAATAACATTTCTCTCAAAGTTAAAAGGGAAAACCTCCCATTAAAAAATCATAAAGAACTTCATAATTTACATAAAACCCTGGTAAAAAGGCACCTTATACAGTTATTATCACAACCAATTGAAATTTGTGGGAAAAGGTAATCAAAAGAAAAGATAAATGGAATACATTTGCATATGCGGATCTGGTTTGTGTGATACATGACATATATCTTGAAATGCAGGATTACTGAATTCAGTTTATGATCTGTGGCTTCACTAGCAATCACAAGTTGTGTTCCTTAAGCCTATAGTTCAAAATATTATAAATATCACACAACAGAAACCCGATGGATTGCATGTACATCTTTGAGTGTGTATGTGTGTGCTGCGGGGAAGGGGTGCATGTGCATGCCTGTGTCTGTGTGCCTTTGTCTATTTCCCTGTGTGCCTGTGTGTGTATTTGTAAGTATGTGTGCTTATGTGTCATGCAGTATCATTTTCTTTTCCTTCTTCTTTCTTTCATTTTTTTTTTGAGAGCTTAGAATACTTTGCTTTGCTTACCTCTAGTGTAACTCTTTAAAGTGGTCTCAAACTGTCAGCCTTAGGGATTACCAAAGCCTAGGAGTTTGCTCAGTAACATTTTCAGTGTTATGGCTCAGGGTTAAATATTAAAGATGCCATAGCAATATACAGCCTGATGCTCCTTAGGTATATAGTATGGCCAGCCCAATACTAGCATTCTAGGAAAAAGGTTGTAAAGTAAATTAGAACAGCCATGTTACTGACGCCCACTGAGTTACTTAACTGTAATAAAGTAGCTGTGTTATGGGCAGTGTAAAACCCCACCACTGAACCAGTAATCCAGGAGCCTCAATCCTCACCACTGGCACCAGTGGAGGATGTACATTGGGAGGATGACAGGGTACACACACAGTATTACCAGATGCAGCTCACTGCATCAAGTGCAATTTCCCTTAAGAGCACACAGAGACCACAGGCAGTCTGGGGTGGGTTTCTCCCTCTTTTTAGAGATCCCAAATAAGATTCCCCACTGGCACAACTATAGAGTTGAGATCTCAGCTGAGTGACCAAGCCAAGGCCACCAGCACCCTCTCTGTCCAATCAGTGCTTCGTGTCCCTGCCCAAGTAGTTGACGCACTCACGTTTTGAGGTTTGATTTATATACTCACACATACCTGGGAAAGGCTGGCACAGGTTTTCTAGCTATGCCCCTTTTGCCCAGAGTATAAGGTAGTTATCACTGCCACCAGCCAGCTACTTATCAGCTACTTTAAGGCCCTTAACAAAGGGTGTCCAATCTTGTTGTGTAATGTTGCTATTAATACAAAAGGCAGTTTGACCAAGACCAAGGCTATTAGAAGTGGCCCACAGTGTCACCAAATAAATATGCAAGTACTCTCAGAGCTTAAATATCTCTAGACAGATCAGCCACAATGAAATGTTTATACATAATAAAAGAACAAGGCAAAACTAAATATATATTTACAGTGACATCAGAGTTCAAAATCACAGGAAATATTTAAAACAACATTGCAGGACAGTCTCAAATAAATAAAGAAATACATCTAAATTATGCTTCAGTATATTCCTGACTGAATCTAAGAGAATTACTATAGGTTCATAGGTTCATAGGTTCATAGGTTTATACTAGGCTATCTGCCCTAAGGCATTTATAAGCCTAGCCCAAAGTTTTGTGGCTTATGCCACCCCTTATATGAAAAAATACTGTACCCATTAGTTTGTTGTGCCTCTGTCCAGCAGTGACACAGAGATGATTCCCGGGGTAAACCTACGATTTCCCATCCACAGGTCAAGATTTCTCTTGAACAGAGCCAACGAGGTGCTCTGCCTCACATGGACCGGAATTTTATTCCACAGCATAGGGAGTCTCTGAGTGATAAATCTATCCCTCCAGCACGTCCTATTTATATCCGTGCTAAGGTTTAAGTCACTTGCTCTAGTGGTTTTGGTGGATTTGGATTTTTTGAGGTGGAGCATGTCCATTAATTCTGGGTTGGACATGGCCTTGTATGTCAGGCACATGTCACCTCTGAGCAGACAGTATGCGACTGAATAGAGCTGGAGTTTCTTCAATCTGGCAGCATATGACAGATTTTGGAATCCCTTTATCCTTTTGGTGAGGAACTTTTGGGGTCTCTCAAATTGCTGCAGATGTCAGGTGAGATACATCCCGAATGGGGCATTGTACTCGATCATTGGTCTGATAATTGAAGAGTACAGGGGAACAATGACCTCACTAGATTTGGATGTGAATCCCTTCATGATCAGGTGGGCAATGTAGAAGGTCTTTCTAACCACTTTAGCAACGTGAGTGTCAAAAGAAAGGCCACTGTCAACCTGGGTCCCCAGGTCCCTGATAACCTCTTCTGTGCTTAGTGGATTGCCACCTATATGGTAGCTTGGGGTTACCTTGTATTTCCCGAAGGGTATGACTATATATTTTTTGGCGTTTAACTTCAGGCCATGGCTCTGGCACCAGCTATCTGTTTCCGTGAGTCCCTTCTGAAGGATATCCGTGTCCGATGCACTTTCCACTATGGCGCCCAGTTTGCAGTCATCTGCAAACTTTGTCAGCCAAAGTCCTCCCATGTTGGCCTGTACTTCTGAGAAGTAGATGCCGAACAATAGGGGGCCAAGGACCGAGCCCTGTGGGACACCACTTGTGACCGGCTTGGAGTCTGACATAGCGCCAGCAACTCTAACCCTGTGGGTTCTGTCCTTAAGCCAGTTTGCAACCCATCTTGTGACATATGGGTTTACATTTAAGCTGGTAAGTTTTTCTACAATACCCAAGTGGGGTATTGTGTCGAAAGCCTTTGCAAGGTCAAGGTAGGCTGTATGGACTGCCTTTCCCTCATCAATGGCCTTGGTGACTGTTTCGAAGAAGTCAACCAAGTTCAAAAGGCATGATCTGCCCTTGACGAAGCCAAACTGGGTCGGGTCCAATGTCTGCAAGTCCCCTATATCTTTCTATTCCCTAGTTAATTTACTTAAGAGCAAGGCAGATGTGGTGAATAAATCTCCTCTAGTTGTTGTTGTCAGGTCAACGACAGAATACAGAATGCTGTCTCTCTCTCTCTCTCTCTCTCTCTCTCAGAGACTGTTTAAATTAATATCTCAGATATTACTGCTGGGATAGCTTGCAGAATGACATAATTTCTTGTCATCAAACCCTATTCCAGATGAAACCTCCCACTGCTGGAATCTGGCAGTATTTAGCATCCACCTGCAAAAATACATAGACAAGAGCTTTTCCTCTGATCCTTGGCAAATGGTAGAAGTCATAAAACAATAAAACACTTCCAAGACAATAAGAAAAACTCTTTAATTTTCGATATTGTGTCTCCTTGCTACACTGAAGCTGAAAGACTGCATCCTTTTTATGGCCTCGGCATAAAGTCATTTAATTTCAACTATTTATCTGAAGTTTTGCAAGTTAACCTTCTACTGTATATTCCAGTTTCCCGTTAAAATATATACATTTAAACAGTTACAATAGTGTATGTACATTTCTGTTCTATTCCAGTAGGATACACTGTAAATACATTTCAAACAGCACTTTGTAAAATACCTCTTCAGCACATGCATGTATAAACTATCTTATATGACACAAGTCTCTAATACATTTGTAACACAAACATCTTATATGAATCATGTTGATATTCACAAATGACATATAATTATTTGCAAAATTCCAAATAGCTGGGGTGGCAGTATCTCCTTTCATGACAGGCAGTCACATGGCCAATGTGATAACAAAAGCAAGATGGCAATGCAGAGTTTATGGACATTTACTCGTACAATGAAGTACCTCCTAGAAGAACCTGAGCAGGCCACAGGGGACCAGCATAGCAAACTGCTAACTCAGTTCATCATATAAGTAAAAAGGAAAGGAGGAGACATAATAGGCAAAAAAGAGCAAATAGGAAGTAGAGTAACACTCACTAAGGTAAACTTAAGAAAAGATAGAGGAGGGGGAAAGTCATATTTTTGGGGATAGATGTCCAGTTTTTTTTTTTTTTTTAAAAGAAGGCTATATCAGGAAAAGTAACAAGGAGTTTGTGTTGTGCAGAAACAGGGGATAGGGAAGGTTGCAGGGACAGACAAAACAACATGAAATGCAAACAGTGGCAGGGGTAGCAGGACAAAAATGTGGAAATAACAGTGGAGGAAGGAAGAGATATACACGTGGGAGAACTGGTGATGGGGAGGACTGAACACCAAGTAGTACAGATATGGCTAGCTCAGCTAACACCCAGTGTTGCCACTTCCCTAGTCTGATGCTCCAAGACAGATCTATTGCTTGGCTTGTTGCAAGTTAACACACATGAAGCACTGAAACACTGAAGCACTAAGTGCATTTCTTTACCTGCATTCAGAAATGCCAGTACAAAAATGAGTACAGAAATTGCACTTCCTGACTAATTAACATCTCCTGATATCACCCTCTAATAGCTCACACCTGAGGCAGCTGCCCTATTTGTCCTACCTTAGTGGTACTTCTGATAAACAGGGTATGAGGGGTGACATATAAAGAAGAGGAGCATGATGAAATGTGATCTAGCAGGCTGCAGGAGACCTTTCAACTTCCCTAGAAGGGGACCCACACCGATGTCAGCTATTTTTATGGCTACTGTGAGGTCAGACTCTGCCTTGACAGTCCAAATGTCAGGGATGGTTGATCACAGAGCCCTACCAGGAGGTACTACACAGTTCCAGTACAGAAATCCAACTGCTAATGCACATTGGATATAACCAGCTGCTTCAGTAAGTGCTGCTTGACCTTTAAGGACCCTCCAGGATACTCTCAGAAGAGCAGCCTTCTCCCATCCCCTATCCTCATTAGAAGTGGCCAGAGAGGCCACCCATGAGCCCTACATGTCATCTTCATCAGCATGACTTTTGTCTTCTTGTTGAGTGGCAGGCCTAGTGACAACTAATGACTCAGCATTAGGTGCATCCGCAGGAGCAGACCCAAATGGCTGTTTCCCCTTTTCATCTTTTACAACAGCTGAACTTATAGAAGGATACAAAAACAGAAAGATAATAAATACACCTTTCAGATCCTCATAGACAAGTCTCACTTTTGAAGTGTCTCTCTACTCAGCTGCTGTAAAACAAAATAGACTATTCAGAATAATCTGACCTTGTCAATGGAAGGCAAAGGCTAACAGACAATGTATAATTAACAGCTAAGTTGGCAAATTCACCATAACCTCTATATTCCACTGAAGGGTTAGGTCAAGTTGGCACCTCTGCAAGTAGATATAGCAATAAATGCAGTGTGTGCCAGTGTGTGTGATTACAGGGGCATCACTCACTGCCCTGGCAAGCTGGTGCCAAGCATTAATCTTATATAACTGGTATACATAATGGCCTAGCACATGCTTCTGACAGTCTGAGTGCATCAGATGCAAAAAGATCTAGCTGCATCACACAGGATCCCTGTTGAACCTAACATATATAAAAGTCATGTTGAATATATATGTCTTTACAAGGAGCAAAATTGTAGGCCAGTGCGCATTGCCACACATTATGAACATCAACTGATGTACATAATTGGGCAGCAGGTGTGTACAAAGCAAATGTTTCACTAACACAGAGTTGTTAACTTTTATTTCACCTAGGTTGTCCCACAATCTGACACCCACCTCAATTTTAAGTTGAAGACCTGAAGAGCAAAAAAAGCTCTTTTCACTTTTTAAGCTGTACCTAATGCCTTACAACATTTGTATCAAGAATCTGCTACACGTTATGCCTGTGATACATGGAGAATTAAAGTGCTTCGATTTTGACTACAAATTAAGTACTGGAATTCACATCCTGGTAATAGACTGAAGACAGATCAGCTTTGGCTGATGATGCTCCCTAACATTCAGCACTTAGGGTAGCTACTCCTTCCATCTCACCCTAATTACACCTCTGCATTATGGCAGTACTTCAGAGACAATCGAGCTAAGTTGCTTTATTAGCATAATCAGCACATTATGAAGTCCACTGTAGTAAAACAGAAAAGCTTGGTCACCATATTGTGGGAAATCAGATTAAGATAAGCAAATTATTATTATTTTTTTTAATTTAACATTTGTTTACCGGGAAAGTCCGACTTGGAACAAGCCAATTTTCAGCAGAGGCCAGGGAAGAAATGCTCCAGGTGCACATGTCTTTGTAACATGGGATTAAACCGAAGCACTCAGAGGAAACACACATGAATGCAGGGAAGACATGCAGACTCCACAAAGAAGGCACCCCAGCTGAGAATCGAATTACAGAATGTCTTGCTGTGAGGTGACAGCGCTAACTGCTACGCCACTGCACTGTCCAAATTTGAAGTTGGAATTAAGTAGAGAAGACTTTCTACTGAGATATAGGAATAATGAAAGTGGATAAGACACTTGAAAAATGTACCTCTGCACCAGACTGGGCACCTGTGATGCATGGCATCATCTGAAGCACTAAACTGGATGATGTAACATAGCACAGGGGCATGGCAGATGACAGTCCATTTGGGGATGGGGACTCAACAGTGACAGAGACATAATATAATAGCATGACATGTGAATATCTAATAGAGGGGGACACACTGTGGCCTATATACACAGACTGCAAGGTGTTCTTCAGGAGAAATAATGACCTTTCTTTATAGGACAAACATAGCGATTTGTAGTTAAATAGGTGAGAGGCACAAGATGTGCACAGTACCACTGTACATCACAATGTTGCTAGAAGGTGGGCAGTGGTAACAGGCCCATTGCTGGTGACAGTATGGGATAAAATGCTGCTGGTCACAGCACAATAGCAAACATGTGAGTAGCAATCAAACTGAGGGGGGAGGCCACTGATGAGACATAGAGATTAGCCAATGACCGACTGTCTCTAAATTGAGGGAGGAAGCCACTAATGAGATGCAAAGGTTAGCCAAGGATCTTCTGTCTGTCTCTACCTCTCTCCCACACACTCACACACACACACACACACACACACACACACACACACACACACACACACACACACACACACACACACACACACGCGCCAACATGTGTAACCTCACAGGTGTATAAGTTTTGCCATGGGCCTGAGAGAGTGGCATTAGCTGGAAAAGATCAGCACCTAGGAAATGGAGCTGTTACTGCAGGCCTTACAGATATGGCATATGCATCTTAGAAAAGGTAAAACTGACAAGGTTTCTCAATGCAAAGTGTGGCTGGGAGTTGTGAAGATGTCAATGCTGTGAGAGAGAATAATAGGCAAGTAGTCCCAGTGGTCACAGGGTCACCAGTATGATACAGCCCGCCATAACCAAGGTATAAGACAGAAGTCCACAACAGGAGTGTTTTACCAACACAGATTTGGTGCACAAGAGCTCTTGATAACCCCAGTTGGAGCAAATAATGAAGCCATCATACCTGGAGGTGATGTTGATGCTGAAGTTGTCTTGTAATGATTTCAAGAGTGTTTGTAGAGGATGCACAAAGTTAGTAATAGGTGAATTTCATGCTAAATACTGACAATCAGCAGAACTTATGTGCATCTGTTCTCCAGATACATTGAGGTTTTAACTGTTGTAGCCTGCATTAAAAGATAAGTATTTTCCCATATGCTACACACATAAGTGTCCTACACAGCTCTGTGTTGCATGGATTTGGGATGTAAAATATATGTCCCAGCTCTGCCACAGATATGTTGCCTTTATTTTTATTTATCGTTTGTTGACTGGGTTAGTCCCACTAGGCTATTGGCCTCTTTTCAGTGCAGACCAGAGGTTGTGTTTATACTACTAGATGAAAGTTGACCAGGGAATCAGGAAAGGACTCCTATTCTTTTTGGTAGGTGCTGTGGGATCTTTTACATCCAACTGACTTACTAATAACTCAGGCAGATGGGAACTTGGTTTAATATCCTTATTGTGACACTATGTGCCATACTAGCCATGGCTGTCTAATGGTCTGGAAGCATGGTGGTTAGTCACAAGACAGGCTTACACAGAGAGTGCACATTTTTCTGCAGGCTGCATCACTGTCACCTGCCAACTATGTCGGCAACCCCAAAAGGGCATATCCAATCTCATGGTCATGACCTACAGTTCTTATCTAGCTCCAGTACTAGAACTTCTCAAAGGTCTGCCCATTTTAGCTCCTGCAGTTCCACACCACCCCTAGCCCCCATTGGCTGTCACAGTGTCACCTGCCATCTGCCTGAACTGGTACCACAGCTACCTCCCTTGATCCTTAAACTTATGATAATGCTACTGTTACCTGTCACTGTATCTCATCTTATCTGTGCAAATGATGACTATGACCTGCCCACTTGTCCAACCAAGAAGTGAAAGCACGTCTTCAGGAATCTGAACACACTTTCAAAGCATTCCTTGTCTGCAAATGCATGGTGCTGTATGTCACATGGTCTGGAAGTTTGTTATGAGAGTAATAATCCATGGTTCCAAGGCATAGCCATTATAGCCTGCAGCACACAACAATGGACATCATCATAAGTGACCTGCTGCCTGCATCAATGGGAACTGCATATCCTGTTCTGTGTAGTAGGCAATGTGTGCACCTACCAACTACAAGATCTTGTATGAAGTCATCTCCACATGAAACTCTGGTAGAGGTCATGTGAGTGCCAGATGGAGGACTCAGGGGATCTGTCTGGGCTGAGCACAGATACATTGTATGTACTACCATGAGCATTACATATGTCCTTGCAGATGGTAGAGAGAAAGCCCTTCTATATGATGTACTATATGCCATATGGAGTACATGAGACCTTGATGGTAAATGGGGTTCAATCAATGACCCTCAGGACCTCATGAAGATTGGCTATATTGTAAAATGCATGCAGAGTTGTATCTCTCTCTCTCTCTCTCTCTCTCTCTCTCTCTCTCTCTCTCTCTCTCTCTCTCCCCCTCTCTTCTGTTGTCTCCGTAAAGAATATATACTCTTCCACATGTTACAGCATATGAGAGTTAGTAGCAATATGCTACCCACTTGTGGAATTAGCAGGATTGCATGGATTGCCTATTTCAGTGGGCATTAAAGTTTGCATAGCAATGGCCATTCTTGCTGCAACAGTAGTGGATCCAGGAATTTGCAAAAGGGGAGGGGGCGCAGTTTGGTTAGTTCACTACTGGGTGAAAGCGAGAACGTGGGACAATGGGTTTGGTGGTTGTGAAAAGATTACCTTAAGAAGCTCTGACATCACATGTGGAAAGACATCAATTTACATTCAGTTGCACATAATTTTGTTGTAGATATGATAGTAGAAATAGGTAATTCCTGTGCAGCACACAACACATGTGCAGATAGTACAAGTATTTTCAATGCATGCCTGGAAAAGATGATTGGTTGCCCATACCATATCATTCTCCTTCAGTGTCATACCGGGCATATGCACTGTTATAAACTTGGAAAGAAACCCTCTGAAGGTGGAAATAACCACAGTGAAATGTGTTATTGTTATGAGACAAAATATGTATCACAGGCACAGATATTTCGATAAATTAGTAAAAGCTTCATTTAATGGATGTACTAAATAACTAAACTCAAAACTCATAAAACTTTCCTAAGCAAGCCATAATGTTTTTGGATTGTTTACTGTTCATTCAATGGTTTTAAGCACAATTAATTATCTTTTATTAGTCTTTTCATAACAAAAGTCCTACTGTACCTTTTCTCGGAATACATTCTTTTGAGCGACCAACCTTTCCTCAATCGGGTATAACACTGAGTCTAAATGTTGAATTTCTCAGTGGTGAACGGTTGGAGTGTTGCACAAAACACCGAATGTGACATTTCCGACTGCTCTACCACCTAAACAAGCACTACCATGGGTCAAAGGGGGAGTATTTTGCATTTCGCAGCAATTGCGTTCACAATTATGAGTATTTACTGCACTGCTTTCGAACATTTTCCAATCGGCCATCCACTGGCCAATCAAATGGATGTATATCCCTTTTCTCTTCTTTCAACAAATTCTAGAGTGGGTGTGGGAGGGGGAGGTAATGCTGGTCTTCAGGAATTCAAAAATGCTAATTTTGGTTGCCTTCTTTCTCAAGTCAAAGTCCATTGAATTTGTTTTTCTTTGACTTCAATATTTTCCATGTTCATGGCCATTTGAATATGAATAATTTGCTCTTCCAAGACATGTCTTCTTTGAAAATGAACTTCTATCATGTCGAACTTTCACTCAGCTTGGATTGTAGTCACCCTAGCTTCAGCATTGGGAAATAGTTCTCCTAATTTGGGGAATGCAGTACTTCCCACAAGTGTGAGTCATCTAACTGTTTCTACATAACTGACTACACTTACAGTGCTTCTCTTCTTCACTTTCTATGTTATCTCTTGAGCCGGTGACTTCAGTGATAGCACTACCCTGGCTGACTTCTTTGATGACGCTGCATTCATTAACTGTTTTCTACGTCATCAAGCACACGACTCTGACTACTGGTTTAAAAAATGAAAACAAATATCAAGAGGATAATAACTTCCTTAACAGTACAACAAAATAAAATACAACTACATTTGCCTCCACTGATACAACATTAAAGAAACAAAAAGTACAAGAAACAAATTACAGGAAAACACAATCTATAGACCGGAAGCCTGCAAACCCACAAAAGAAATGCAAAGTACACAACAAGGATTACCAAGATGTTTGATCTCACACAAGCTCTTCCTTGATATATAAACAAGTCAAAATTTTAAAGTACAGGATCTTTCAGTTCATTTTCCATTCATTACCCGCTTTCCTTTCAAAAGTGAATCAGTAAAAGTTATGAACACCATCTTTCACAAAATCCTAGACAAATACTTTAGCACAGGAAATAAAGTGTCATACACATCGGATCTAACATAAATCATCCAGAGAACAGGACATTATCCTCCACTTTGGTGCTACTCACACCCACATCGACACCCTCAGAGACTGAACCTTCTCCCATGTTTTATGGCCTTTCTGAAAATTTTGAAAAGAGACTGTTGATGTAGTTCTTGCTTGGCTCCTGAAGACATGGCAGCACTTTTTCTGACATAGTGTAGCTCATTTCAATACAAGAACAAACTGCTTCTATACCTAATGTACAAAATAAAACAGTGTCAAGTACTACTTTAGTTAATGGCCACAACAACACATGTTCATTATGCTGAAGAAAGAATGCATGTAAAACACTTCACACATGAACGCATGATCTGTTTTCTGCTTTGGCATGTTGCAATTACTTTACAAAACTGTTTGTCTGTGGGTGGTACACTACTCTGGCTATGTTTAGTCACTGCTAGAAATGACCATTTGTAGAGATAAGGTCAGTATTTGTAGGACATAATTGTTCTGACATCTTGCTGAAGACTCAGTTGAATTTTGTGCAATAAAGAAGTGCAAGTGAAGAAAGGTGAAATTTAAACTGTTCTTCTCTGTTATCCTTAAGGTGTTTATGATGGCAAAGCATGAAGCAGTCGGTATGACTAAAGAACTGCTATTACAATTAACACAATCACAAGTTGAGCAGAAGGATACTGAGGCATTTAAACTGAGAAATGATACTGCTGAAGAAATAGAGGATGAATGTGAGGAAAAATCAGATTTATTTGAGAAGAGGCATTTGTTTATGCATACCATTTATGGAACAAGATGAGTGAACAGTTAAGACTTAAGTTCTACTTTATTCGTGCATAGGGAGATACTACAAGGATGTTTTCTAACTTGCTTATTGAAAGGTTACACAAAGAACTAATATGTAACATTAAACTGAACTGTTGAACTTGGGAAGCAAAGTGCCTCATTTTATTAACATAGGTGGTGAATATCGTTTTCCACAGGATGATATCTCAGTTTGTAGTTAACTCTGAAAATTTTAATTCTCATTAAAGTTGTTATTCAGAAAGTCAAAAATTATATAATTTGTGAATTGTTTATAGTATCAATTTTTGCAAGAGCAAGAAAGTATGTTGCAAGTGGTTATTGACACTAGTTTTAAGACAGGTCAATAATGCTGAAAATGGTGAGGTTAAACCATATGGCGCTACGAATCTTGAGTTTTTATTTAGAATATAATAATTATATCTCACCTTGGAGAGAATGATTTGACATACAGTGTAAAACAAAATGGTTTTCTAAATATATATATATATATATATATATATATATATATATATATATATAGTTTTTCATTATTATGTTAGAAGACAGGGCGTATGATATACTAGCACTACAAGTTAATAAATGAAGTTAATGCAGGCATTTATTGAACTAAGAAGTATCAACAGCTGATGTTATTAAGACTTATCTTTTTAGAATTAGAATGTTTGCACTAAAAATAATTACATTGGCATTACGTTATTTTGAATGCCATTTGCTTTGAAGTTTAGGAATGTTTACATTAAAAATAATAGATGCTATAAAATAATGGTTATATAGAAAGCTCAGGTGAATTGCAGGTATTTATAAACAATGTTATAATGATTTTTCGTTCCTCCCTTCTTTCTTTCTTTATTATATATATTTCTTTACCTGGGTGGTGCATTGATCAGTACGGACCAATTTCAAGCGCAGTCTGGGTGAGATACAAAACATTTCACAAACAAAACAAGGCAGATATGTAAACAATACTGGAATAATTCAGACTAGATGTCTGGATAAATTGTGTATGCACATTATGGTAAACACAGTAGAGAGTAATGTACAATGTTTACATTAGTTCTAAAGTGGTCAACTTTCAGTAATTCTGTGAGAGGAGAAGTCAAAAGGAAATAGGAATATTATGTTAGGTGATATGTCCAGTGTTGAAGCAGGAGCATTTGGCTTGCAAGAAGAGGTGCTTTTTGAGTTACACTGTGAATTTGGAGTAAGTGTTGATTTCCTGTAGTTGATGAGGAGAGATTGCAAAAGATTAGTAGATATCCAACAGGAGAAATGTGCAATGTTGTGGAGTTGGTTCTAGGGTTAATGAGAGTTGGTGTGGCTTGTGAGCAGTGTCTCAGGTTGCATGAGGTGGTTTTTTTTTCATGAAGTTTAGCTGTCTGTATTTGAAGTAGTTTGTAGAGCTGGGATCCTATCACAAGGTTAGATCTTTGTTTTATATGTAACCATTTTGTTTTTTTTCTAAGGCAATACAATGATCATGGAAGGGTGCATTTGTAATGAGTCATCAAATGCTGTTGTAGATTGTCTTATGTGTGAAGATGTTTTTCTTGGAGGTGGATGCAAAAAATTGGAAGTCCACATTCTACATGAGAGAGAATAACTCGTTTGCTGATGGCCACTCTGGCTGACTGAGAAAGAAAGGGGGAGATCCTTTTGGCCCAGAAGAAGACGAAGTTTATTTTTGTTATCACTTTATGTGAAAATGGAAGTCTAGAAATAAGTCAAACCACAATCCTAGGTATTTCAAGGTGGAGGTTGCTTCTATGTTACAGTTGTGTAAGTCAAAGATAATTAGAGTCAGGTGCTTTGGGAATTTTCTGTGGAGTCCCAAAAAGCATAGTTTTGGTCTTGAATGGGTTGCTTACTACTTTATGGTTTATTATGCCAGTTTGGATGTTAGCAGAGCTATCTTTTTTCTTCTGGCAGACGTAATTGTGCAGAGGCCTCTGGAACTTGCTGAATTTAGGAAATCAGTCATATCTCATCAGTACATTATACAACACTTTATGATTAATGGAGACAAAGGTATTTGCCAGGCCAGTAAATTCAGACTGCTGGTCTTGATGCATTTGCTGGTACTTTTCTTGGACCTCTCTGATAAAAGTGATCGTGCCAGTTGTCTCGCAAGATGGTGTGAATTCACTTGTGATACCAATGGTATTTCTTCAGCAGTTGGAAGGAACTAATTCAGAAAAATGATTTACCATCCATTGTAGAATAAAAAGCAGTGTCTTAATAATTTCCACATGACTTGTCTGCCATTTTGATGGTAATGCTGGTGGCTTTCTTCAGTACTTTTGGAATTTCTTTTTTGCTCCAAATTTAAAGAAGGTGTTTTTGTGGAGATTCAGTGTTACTCACATCCTGCTCTAAAGACTGTATCCAGTATATGGGCTGAACTTCAGCTTTGATGTTCTTTATCTGCTTGATGGTATACTTTATGTCCTCTGGTGGGTGGGTTAGCAAGACATTTTTATAAATTATTGATAGATAGATATGATAGTAACTCACATTTCAGAAGAGACTAGAATCATGTGCACTTTGCAGGAGCCATAGTTTAATTTTATTTAGGAGCATCAGGTCATCTTAAAATCTCCGATTCAAGAGATCTTGGACCATTAATAATGTCCCTTGCAGCACTAAAGAAGCTCTGCATGTCATTATGTCAGTATAGATCTGAGACTCTTAGCCTTATCTTGACAGAATTTATTTTGATGGTTCAATTCTTTATTTGAAGTTTTATCTTGGGTTGCTGGTATGACTTAGAGGGAATTTAATAAAACCTACATTTTTTTTTCATGTAGGCATTGCATTGCACTGCTTACATGGGTGTGAGCATTTTTATATTCAGTAAGCGCTGCTTGGGGTGCACATGCACGGCCAAACATGGAAACTTCTGTGGCATGCAAATGGCCTCATAAGCAGGTGAATCTCATACAAATTAGGCAGGTAGAGCGATCCAACATGCAGAAAGGCATCCGCTCAGACCCCGTGTCAGTGTTCATAGTGTACATGGAAAAATTCTGCATACAGAAGTCTAGACAGAAGGGGGTGTATAACTGTAAAACTGTGGACATAAATCCCCTGAAAATGTAAGACCACATACACATATGAGCAAAACTATTAGTCTGTATGTCAGAAAGATTAAAGGGAATAAGTTAAATTAATATTTTTTTAATAATCTCAGCATGTTTGGGCTATGCGCCACAGTGCGCAAACATGCTTAATAGAAAAATAAAAAAAAAAAATAAAATAGGAAAAAATAGTAAAAAAAGAAAATTTTATAGTATGTGACAGAAATGTATGATAGGAGCTTGCGTGGGGCCCCTACAATAGTGCATTGCTGCTGTTGCTAAGATGATAGGGCTATGAAGTATGTAGTTTCTAGGCTGTCAACGCAGATAGGTATGCAAATGAGGTGGGGTTACTGCATAGCAGAAAGGAGTAATTATGTCTTCATATCCCCTTTGTTAGGGTCTTATGCCATGTTGATGTTTACACAGGATGTAGCTGACATCAGAGGGTTGTGTCCCCTTTCTTATGAGCTCTTTTAAGCTTAGGTGCGCCTGTTTGCACCTGTTTGTGTGATGCACCACCTGGCTGAGAGTGTTCTCAAAAACAGATGTAATCAATTCGACATTTTGACATTTGTATAAGCTATGATGCATGGCATGGTGCTGTGTGCAGCACTGCACACTGAAATAGGACCATTAAATTATGTTAATTATATTGTAGGCAGGAGGAATGCACCATAATTAGCCAATCACACATTTTCCACTTAGCGCAGAGCTGTATAAAGTATGCATAAACTCTACATTCTGATATTCCCCACAATACTATGGACCATTGTAGTGCACACTTGGGAATTTTAACTGAGATAATGCTAGGGGCTGTGGCAGGTCTGCTGCATCTGTATGTGTTAGATGCTGAAGTCAATGCTGCTGCTGGTGCTGCTGACAATAGGCCTAGGTAGAGAATGAGAAGAGTGTTCAGGCCCAGGGTAACCTTCCAGGTGCTACATGGGCTTGAGATTGTAGGGTGCTACAGGGTGGACAGGGACATACTACAAGAACTCACTGAGCTCTGCCACCCTCAACTCAGACCCAGAGCCAACAGAGGGGACCCATCCCAGTAGAAACAAAGGTATGTGTAGCCCTTAGGCTACTAGCTACAGGTACTTTCCAAAGACCAACTAGGGACATGATGGGGATCTCACAGGCATCTGCATCCAGCATACTCCATCAGTTCCTGGATGCTATGCTACCACATACCAGTGAGCACATATCTTTTCCCCTCACTGCTGAGGTGAGAGCCAGCAATATGCAACACTTCTACTATGTAGCACACTATCCTGAAGTACTGGGTGCCATAGAGTGCACTCATGTACACATCAAGGCACCACCCAGTGAGCAGGGTAGAATATATGTCAACTGCAAGGGGTACCACTCCATCGACTGCCGGGTCATGTGAATGTGTGTGCTGGCAGCCCTGGCAGTTATCACGACTTCCATATCTGGCATGTATCACAGCTATACCAGATGTTTTCTAGATGGGACATCCCACATGACCATTTACTGGGGGATGCTGGCTTTGCCCTGGGACCGTGGATGATGACACCCATCAGAAATGCACACACACCCATGGAAGAATGCCATAATAAGGCACACACACAAGCTAGGAACATCATTGAGTGTGTGTTTGGGCTACTGAAGTCATGGTTCCAGTGCCTAGATATATCTAGTGGAGCCCTGCAGTACTCTCCAGCCACATGTGCACATATGTTCACAGTATGTGCTATATTACAAAATCTGATCCTGCGAAAACAAGTGCAGCAAGATCAGCACAGGGAAGGGATAAACAGCCCCTCATCAGTGCCTAGGTCACCACAGCCACTGTCACAGGAGGACTTGAAGGAGGAACCCCCTGCTGATGTCCCTGTGGGCAAACTTAGGCATGCTCAGTATGCTCTGGCTTTGACTAAGAGACAACATATAGCATATTTCCTGACAACGTAGGGACTTAGGGACTGGCACCTTACTCCTAGTCACACACATACATTAAAACTAATGCCAGGCAACACACACAACCTGTAACTTTCCATGTAGTGGCTGTGTACTGCTTACATAACACACAGTCAGCCCTGGGCTACAGTTCTGTCAACTGTTTCATTCACAAGGTAAGGCTCTAACCTACACAATACTTGTAAGTGTTAGTATGATATGGTATGGTATATATGAATCTGCTACATTATTGCAAGTAAATATAGTGGGCTATTTGGACAGAAGTAACATCCACATGGGACTACAGATACTCCGTCCACTACCATGTGTTCTTTAATAGTCACTAGGCCTCATGCATGGAATATTCACTACATCAGTCAAGGGAGAATTAAACAGAGGGGTTACAAGATATTTGGACTACTGTGTATCCCAGCAAAACATGCTGTGTTCCCCCACCTCCAACGCAGCAGTATTCCTGTGTAACTGTTGTAACAGTAACTCATCAATGGTATATCAGCAGCCAGGCAATCTCAGGCTAGTAACAGAAATTGATCCTACATTGTATGTCTCACTTAATGCTGGAATAACAATGTACATATTGATGCTGCTGATTGTGTGATGAATGGCTACTTCTTGTCTGGCAGCTTGTGTGGCTCAGTGGACTAGAGTTGTTAGTATGGGTGATGGTACTGATGGTTCTAATCTGGAAATATTCACTTCTTTTGGATGTGAGGTAGTATTATGTTGTTTTTTTTAACAGACTGTCAGTCTGTGTGTGGTATAACATCATTAACCTCTGTCACATATTAATTACATCAGACAGCTGAAATATGCTGTGGACAATTTGAGTGAAGTGCAGTATTGCAGACACAGGGACAGGTGTCATTGTCTGCAACAGACAAAATCCCAGACTGGAGAACAGATAGTTGTGGCCTGGAGTCAGTTTATAAGTACTGACAATCCCACTGGGCATGTTCATACACTTAGTTACACAGATCACAATTCTGTTGCCCCTTGCACAAAATGACCTGTTATGTATAGATATGTCTATACATACATACCAGACCTCTTAACTCAGTATTTAACAGTTTTGAGGGCAAAATAATGGGGTGCCATGAATTCCCATGTGGCCCCTTCGAGTCATAATTTTTTTTCAATTTTTTTTCCAAGTTGAAGTTGTGGCTGATGTAAGCTTTGTGAGGCAGACTGCCAGCCTATAGGAGAGTCTGACTGTGTTTACCAGGACTGTTTGAAAATTTGGATTGGAATAGCAGCAGGACTGCAGTGAGAAGAGCTGCAGAGCCATTTACCATTTTAACTTTGCTAAAGTTCTGCAGTAGAGCAGTGCAGTGTCTGTCTGGTCCGCCCAGCACCCAACTGTGTTCCGCATGCACTCCCAGCCAGGATGAGAACATTTACTTTCCCCCACGGCTCGACCACCTCTGGCTTTAGTAAGTAAAAAAAAGAATTAAAAAAACCCTAATAGAAACTGTGTCTCTGCCAGTATTATTTACTAGCAAATTTTGCAAACTACAATAACACATTTTAGGCATCAATTCGCACTTCATGTGTGACTCACGAGCAGTAACTGCGGTGTTTGCACCAACTACAATATGCCGGAGTAGGATTAAAATAGCTGAGAATATTACTGTAGTGGTAAAATAATTCATGAATTATTTCTGATTTTGAGTAGCAAAAGAGTTGTAGTGGCTGATTACCGAACACTTTCATTAGTATTCTGTAATCTTTTGACATGATCTTGAATTGAATTCAGATATGAGTGGATTGCAAAGGCTCTTTCTTCTATGTTTGACAACTACTTTTGCTGCTTTTTATACCGGCGGCATTTTAAGCCTGTAGCTGTACTGTTGGGTAATGCTTGGAGGTAGTAGTCTTTGATGATAAATGTGTCAAAATAAAATAATATTTTAGAGTGCGATTTTGTAAACTTGGTGGAAATACGTTTTCTTAGCCACCAAATGTGTAAATGGTTTAAACTGTCATGTTGCAGAATATAACTGGGTGCATGTGCACTCTTGCCTACATTATACTATAGTCTGTAAACGGTTATGCTTTCGGTCTTTGAACAGGGACTGCAGTAGTCATTTGAAGCAGTATTTGGCTGGTGGTACAGTGGGTTGACACTAGCTACAGTTTGCAAATATAAAGTTTGAAATAATAAATATTATTGTATTGTGTATTAATTAGGGAAATGTGAGGGGACTTGACTAAACAGTAAGTAAGCAGATCCTGTTGAATACAGGACGTTTGCTGCTGTGTGTATCATGAGGAATGGCAGGCATCCTGGTTGTGTGTTGCCACAGCTACAGCTGTGCATACTCGTGCATATGTGAGGTAGGATGTACCATGGTGTAGATGTGTGTTTACCTGGTGGGGGGGGGGGTGGATCTTGGAGGTATTTTTACAGTAACTTTTTTATCTGTACTATGCAATATATTTATCCAGTGTATGTTTTCACGGACATATCCTGTATTCTGTTTCACATTTTTCTCCTGGTGCCTTGGTAGGGTTCTTTTTGCAGCTGGCCAAAGATGATATTGAACTAGCACTAAAACAAGCTATAATGCACAAGGAACTTGGAATGGTTCTTTGTGCATTATAGTTTGTTTAGTGTTATTTCTTGGTACTATTTCTGTCAGCTGTTGGCTGTTTTTTATTGTTTTATGGTGTTGAACAAAACAGTCCGAATGTAGGCTGACTTGAGAGAGGGAAAATGAACAGATGAGAAAGCAGGCGAAATATTTCCATGAGCTGATTTTTCTTGCCAACAGGCTGCTACAGTGGAAGGCTCTGTAGTACTTTTAGAGAAAAAGTTTATATGCACACTAAATGTGCATTAGTGCCTTGGGGGAGGGGTAGTTTTATTTGTTCACTGTCAGTATAGTGCACTGTGGCAGATGTCTGCACTCTTTATTTTATTTTTATTTATTTATTTATTTTGGCAGGTGGCAGCATAGTAAACTGCTTGTGGAAGTCCAGATTTTTAATAATGTTTCCTTCTACACCACCTCAGGCATATCTTGAGTGGATTGTTACTTTAAATTGCCCATTTGTTTGTGTATGTACATGCTCATATTCTATTGTTTTTCTAAGCCTTGCATCTGTTGGTTGCAAGAACAAGCAAGAAATAGTAGTGGCCATCTTCAGTAATGTAATATATAGCTATTATACACCTCTGAAGCTGTTGCTTCATCTCTGATAAACTTATGTATTGTGATTCTATGCAAACTGTAAAAATGCTAATCTGACAAGATGTAAAAACAAAAAAAAATATTTTGCACTGTGTGTTCCACATTTTGTACATAGTTCATTTTACTTATGTACTACTACTCCTTGCATAATTTCTCTATGTATGAATGTTGAGATTTTCTCCCTGGACCTCTGAAAAAGGATAGCTTGTCCAGTCGGACTTTCCCACTATTGTTCTGGTTATATTTTGTGTTTAATATTTTGTCTATTCTTCAATTTGCATTTAAAAGTTGGTATTTCACAATTCCATTGGAGTGGGTGGGGTTACATAATTATGTACGTAAATTTGGCGTACAGATTTTTACCTATTTTTCATGGGCCTTTGTCCAGATTTTTGATGTTTCCAGATTGAGAGGTTTGATACATACATATATGTATACATATCTGTCTGTCACTGTTTCTCTCTCCCATAGATAGTGTATTTATCTCTATGCCTATGCAAATCAAAATACTCATATATACCTATATATAGCTATATATAAAAACATACATCTGAGGTTTCTCCCAATATATCTACGTAACACACACACACACACACACACACACACATATATATATATATATATATATATATATATATATATATATATATATCGTACACACACACACACACACACACACACACACACACACACACACACACACACACACACACACACAGCCACATTTCTATATACATCCCTGTTATATACATAAATATATGTGTGGATGTCTGCATTGTCCTACATACCCTGATAATGGTGAGTAAACCTTCACTATCACACATCTGTATATTGCTCAACTGATCCAAAGTAAGGGCTCAACAGTACATAATCCACTTACCTACAGACCCCTGTGCTTGTTGGATGTCACCACACATACACCAGCAGGTGAGCAGATGGGGTAATGTATAATGTTGTTTATGCACTCATGGACAGGGGAATTGTTCTTGCCAATAGGCTTGTCCATCCAAATACAAACAGCCACATATGGCCAAACTGGTAACTGTAGCCACATAGCTAGGATAAATAGCACTTATCCTCAAAGCAATTTTACTCTGCACGCCACAGATGCTGTTCAACACAAGCCTAGTTTTTATAATCCACAAGTAGTTTGCCTGCAGTAATATCTATAACAGGCATCAGCCATGGCTCATGTGATAAGAACTGTGATCTATGGTGTGTAAGAGTAGTTAGGTAGGGGGTTTAATCTCAGTCCAAGCCACTTGGTGTGTGTGTGTGTGTGTGTGTGTGTGTGTGTGTGTGTGTGTCTGTGTGTGTGTGTGTGTGTGTGTGTGTGTGTGTGTGTGTGTGTGTGTGTGTGTGTGTGTGTGTGTGTGTATGTATCCCTCTGCAAAACAGCTAAGACTCCCTCATTGACTGAGAAACAGCAATAGTCCTGCACTTTTTGGCCCTGTGAGTTGTTGCCATTTTCCAAACTGCCCTCTTCTGCAAGGCCTGCTGATGTTATCGACCTTAAGACTACCAGCTGCCATTGTAAAGTAAGGCTTAAGCTGTGACATGTGTGATAAGTACTGTGATGTGTAGTGTGTAAGAGTAATTAGACAGGGGTTCTAATTTTGCTCCAGGCCACCCAGTGTGAGTGTGTGTGTGTGTGTGTGTGTGTGTGTGTGTGTGTGTGTGTGTGTGTGTGTGTGTGTGTGTGTGTGTGTGTGTGTGTGTGTGTGTGTGTGTTCATATGACACAAATATGATCACGTCAGTAACTTAAAAAATGTAGGGTTTTGCAGTATTTTACTTGAAGCAGGTGATGTGGCCCTCCAAATGCCTAACCACAACTAGGCCTGCTGATGTCATCAAGCATGGGATGTCCTAAAGAGATAATAATAGCAGACTTGAGGTGTAGCACATGCAGCACATACTGTGATTTGTAATATGTACCATTAGATAAGTATGTGTTCTAATCTACATGCAGCCAACTTGCAGTGTGTGTGTTCTGTGATGTGCCCTGTGAACAGTAAGTGGAAGTGATGCTGTCCTCAATGTAGCCAGGTTTGTGTGTGGGGCTGTTACAGCATTTTACATCAGTTTATAGAATCATAGGATCTTTGAACTTTAGTAGCATAATGGCCCTACAGCCCTCACATGCCTAGTCAAGTTTATACCCTTACTTACATGATCAGCCCATATTGCCCTTGCCCATGAGGGACACAGGTAGAAGATCTGTGGTGAAATGATGGCCACCCAGCCAATCATGCAGATGGCATCTAATGATGTACACTTAGGTGCTCTGTTTGCCATTAGGCCGGATTCAGCAGCATATATTACTAATGTCACATACCAGCTTAATGTCCTTATAGTGAGTAATCCATGTACCATGCCACTTACAGATACGGAGCATTTCCAATTAAGCAGGGTCACACATTACCCCATATGCAAGCCAGAGATCACCTCTGAGTAGTCTACATGTCACAGGCTACTATGACCACTGATTTCAGGCAATGCCCATTTAACAGATACTGAAGACATGAACTTCTCTTGTGAGGGACCATTGTGTTGTGTGCAGTTGCTAGTAGTAATGCTTGGAAAAATACAGTACCAAATGGCCATTGCACTCAAGTATTGGCATGCTAAGGGAAGAGTACATGGAGGTTATGAGTATGTCAGTTCTGGGTGACTCTGCCCTCAGTTATGACATATGATTCCTTTCTTACCACTGGGGTGAAATGGAGATCTCAGGTACATTAGGTGTAAAGCTATGCGGCTAAGCCTGTGTGCCCAGGTCTATCACCCCTGAGTAAGTACATCACATATTGCAACTGATGTGGTACTTACCAGGAACATAGGTGTTACTGATGGAAATTATACTACATAGATACTTGCATGGAGTTTATTGCCAGTGGTATGTCAACAGGCATTTGTTCATCAATACCCTCTTGTAGGATATTGACATATCTCACAGAGTCTATGACCACTTACAGTTTGCAGGCTTCAGCAACATTGTCAGCCACATACAGTCATTATTCGCTTGTGTGTGTGTCTTTCAGCTTTTCCCGGTTAGGGGTCGCCACAGCAGAACTCCGGTCCGCTAATGATTGGCAGTTGATTTTTACGTACCAGCTTGCCAGGCCTGATGCACAACCTTCAACGAAGGTACGCCCATTCACGCATGTCTCCATGCAGAAGACGCTCTAGCTGAGAATCTAACCATATTTGCTTGTATTGTGGTTAAATGGATCCCATGCAGTACAATTCCCAGAACTGAGCCCAGTGGAATACTGATTCTTACAGATCAGCTACTGGAGGTGGGTTTCTCTATTTTGAGTAAGTGTACCATTAATGAGCCACTTAGTGACCCCTATAACAATATTACCATGGATGCTTAATTGGGTGCTTTTCTCAATGATGCCTAAGTGGGGCACAGAGTCACATGGCCTGGCTACATCCAGGAAGTTGTATGCCTTAATGTCCCCCTCACCCAGGTCCTTGGTCACTACCTTAGACATGTCCACCACATTTAACAGCCATGATCCCCCTGTCAGACATCCAAACTGTGTACAGTCAACTGTTTGTAGATCACATATATGTTTGCTGATCAGCTCCATGATGATTTGCCCTATGGGTGTACATGCAAATATATCTATAGCTCTGGTAGTCAGTTGATACACCACCTCTGTGCAAGGGGATAACAGTTGCAGTTGTTCAGTCAGCTGGGATGCAGCCATTGGTTATAATATGATTGCAAGGAGTCCCCAGTGATGTTAGTAATTCTTGGTGGATCCCATGTAAGACACAGCCTGGGATGTTAGCATGTCCAATAGATGCTATGTACCCCCCATAAAGAGGACAGTTATAACATGCTCTGTAGATATGGATGGTACGGGACAGGTTGTAGGAATGTCATGTGGCGCATGTGGTGGGGACAGGGGAGTGAAGTTGAAGCAGAACCTGTAAGACAACAGGTCAATTATGAGTACAGACCCAGTATATGTGATATCATTATGTACGAGTTCAGCGACAGTCTGGACCTATTCTTTGAGGTTACACATGTAACTACACTGTGCATTGTGGTTTTGCTTTGTGGGGAGGCTGATTTTGTCTCATACTGTTTCTACATGATGTCACACAAACACTATGTGCTTGTTTTAGCTGAGGATGTTGTGCCTCCATTTTAGGGGGCACCCTCACTCCAACTGTCACATAGCAATGTCTACCTCTTATTGTACAGCCTGCTAATGGCAGTTGTCCACCAGACAGGTTTGCTGTGCCATGAGGAGCTTGTGTTCCTCCTGTCAGGTACAGCTTAGTCTATGCAGTTGTACTGCTCTTACATAATGCATGGGTGTAAAGCCCTGCATACTTGACTATCCCACCTGAAGGGGGGGTGTAGTCAAGCTATGTAAACCATCACACAAGGGTAATACATTGTTTTGTTGAAATATATTTCTGTATTGTCTGCAAGGAGAGTTAGGTCTGATAGTTTTAATGAGACTGATCTGTGTTCAGATCTTACCAGGGAGGACTTTACAGTGGTGGGCTGCAGTGGTCACCCATAGTGGGAAATACATGAAGAACTACATTGCCTTCCCTTGTGGGAATATCACACCACTGGTCCAAGGAATTGTAGTTAAGGATGTGAACTAATCTTTTGGCAAATGACCTTCACCACAACTAACCAACATGGTTGGTGGTTAGTTAATGTCACCCTAAACCATGGTGTTCTGATACATCTTGATAGACACACGTACATTTAAATAAGCACAATGGGTGTCTGGATTCACAGAGCTGCCCCTGTTGCTGGAAATGGCTTGATTAGGTGCCTTCCAGCAGTGAATAGCACCTGCAGTGTCTGCAGGAAAGCATAACATTTCATTAAATCTGGATGTATATTTATCCTTAATGAATATGTATACACCACCTGCATTATCTTGCACACTGTCAGTTTGAGGTCTGAACATGTGGAAGTACATGTAGTCTGTGTCGCTATGGTGCTGTTCACATCCATGAACCAGGTGTCTTTGCACAAATGTCTGCATATTCCAAGGTGGAGATACTTTCCAGAGTGGGGTTTAGTGTTGCCATTTCCAGCATGTAGCAGCATAACTGTGATGTTGTATGAAGATGGCAATCTCATTGGAAAGTTTTCCCTCCAGATAGCAGCTATAAGATACACAGTGAGGGTGTCAGCAGCCTTGGCCAGTACTCAAAATCCCAGGGGTGAGAGATGAACACCATCTCTGTCAAAGCATTGACATCTGTTGATCAAGTCATCCCAGGCATACTTGTAGTGGATCCCCTTACAATGACACCACACCCTAAGGCAATTATTGAAGTCCCTCAATTTCTGTGTGTATTGAGCCATCATCCTAAGTGAGGGTCAAATGCAGCTGAAAGCTATGGCATACCTGCAAGAGACACAGAATGTGTAAGCTCAGTCATATGTCTGCATACAGTCCAGTGACGTATGTGCCTAGTCATACACACCTGCAGGAACTATGATGTCATCATTATGTAACCTGATATTCCTTCAGTTGTAGCATTGTGTGGTATGGCGTATCATGTCAAACCCAGACAGCTAACTATAACATTTCCCATATGTAGCTTGGTGACATGGACATCAATGTGTCTCAAGATGTACTCACCTATGAATAATAGGTTTTCTTTTGTGTTGTGCCTCAGGTGTGTGGCTGGTGAGACTGTGGTGCATACACTATTATGTGTACTGTGGTCTCCAGAGGTAGGATTTCTTGAGGTGTCTGTTTTATTGGAATATGTCTGGTAAGGAGCTGCACACATGCAGGTGTGTGTGATGCAGGTGTGGGTGGTACATGATTTGAACTGTGCATGTTGGCAAAATGCTCATTGCCATATGTACTGACTGCTGTGTGAGACACCATGGAATCAAGGTTTGAAGTACAGTCACATCTGTCACATGTTGTGTTTGTGTGACATAGAAGTAGAGCAGTGGGGACACTTTCCACATCTCATCAGCAGTCACTGATAGTGCCATTTGCAATGCAGTCATGCGTATGTGTATATCACAGCACACCATCTTTAGGCAGTGTCATGACAGATGATGAAATGTAACATGTCACCTTTATGCAGGTCCCCTAAGGTAACACAGCACTTGACAGTGTGACATACAATGCTTTGCCAGGTATGTGGACCTTGGAATGACCACAATCCTGTCATTAAACATGGTCCTAATACCATACCTACAAATGTGATACTGTGCAAGTCCTGCAAAGTTAGGGCCACACTGCCACACACTTGGGGTTGATTGCCTGAAACACAGTGTTTGTAGGCATGCCTTGCAGTGAAGATGTGTATGCTCATGCATGCACAGAATACTTGTTCAACCTTGCTGACATTATGTTGGCCTTGCAAGCATTCAATGCCTATCAAGCAACCACACAGCAAATTGGTTGTTGTGTGACATGATGTGGGAACACAGACATGTGTTCTGGGTACATAATTGTACAATATGACATATCTAGGACATGTGGTAGGTGGACATACTTTGGCCAAAGGTGGCCAGTCCTCTACAGTAGGCCTCACAGCCATGTCATGCAGATATCCACCATTAATCTGTTGAAGGGCAGGATGCATGAAGTACTGTGAAATTGTCACCTAAGATGGATCCCCATCACTGTGCTGCTTGTTTCAGCAAGCCTAGACATCTATGTCACTGGACACTACACATTATATTGTGACACTGCAACTTTTCTCCTAATCAACATCTGGTCAGTTTCCTAATGATGTACCACCAACCCTGGTACAGAAGGCATAATGGTATGTAGAAAAATAAGACATGCAAAAGCCAACTGATTGCTCAGGTCACTAATCAAGGCATCTATCTGGTGAAGGGTATGTGAAGCCTACAGATCCTTTCATGATGTGGGACAACCATGTGGATGAACAAACAGGCTATGTCCTGCCATTCATCATGAACTTCATAGTAACATTTTGCATGTGATGACAGAAAATGTATTGGAGCATGGTATCCCATGGCAGAGTGGTTGTGGTGAGACCAGTAGTAGTAGTAGTCTGACACCAGTAATTCAGGGGACTCCCCTGCTTTCTGCATTCCTCCAAAGGTAATTGTTTCCTTGAAGTACACACCACTTGGGTAGTGTCCTACTGTCGATTACCTGTGTAAAACTACTCACTTTACCTTCACAGGGTATACATATTACACTTCCCTCCATTGTTTGTCTGTGCTCTGTACAGACACCTTAGATGACTCTTCTTGGAATATGATGGAAGTAATGGCAATACTTAGTTGCACATAGGACAACTAACATGCAGTGCCAAGCAGTGTCCCCAGATCTCTCAGTCGTCTGATATGTAAAGCCATGAAAGTAGTTAGCATGGATACAATCAATAGCAATGTTGTACACCTACTGACACTGGACCAAAGACAGCTTATTTTGCTCAAGGGCAGATTATGCCTACCTACCCTAACTGGTGGACCTCATTGAGTTTTACAATATGCAATGGAATGCGGGAATATGACTTACTCCACCTACCATGGCCTGACAATGTGTTTCACAATATTATACCAGCAGGCCTTACTGGAAATTGTGTAGGTTATTTCCAGAGTGGTATGTCAGCTGGTGGAGAGCCAAGTTTCTGATAGTCATAATCTAGGAAGATAGCATTGGGCAGACCTACGCTACAATGATGCCAGTCACTAGTGGACTTCCCTCAGACATCATTAATAGAGTACTCCTTGTAGCCATTCCCTTCTCTGCAGTCATGGCCACTGTCATTGACCTCTGACTGACTACATTAGCAGGTAATTGAATATTAGGAGCTGTCTTTGAGTCCCACACAAAACCAACAGTTATTCAGGATGGCCTGAGACACACATTCAGTTGTTGGCAGAGCCACTGACAAATAGTAAATACCAAGGAATGCACAATACTATCCTTTTGGAAGTCATCCACCCCTGGAAAATATAGTAGTATTTACACACCACACACAGTTGAGCCATTACCCATGGACTTATGGACACAGAGAGTAATGTAGCCTTTGATTTTCACAGGTTGGTAAGATGTGGGGACCCATTCAATTTTGTACAGCTTATACATAAAGGTCTTGCATGTAAATCCCAGACTGTCATTGTCATACTGTATTTGGCGCTCATCACACCTAGTGGCATATTTGCTATGTCACTACACAGGCATATTTTACAACTGTAGAAGCCATACAGGTTCCATGGTAAACCAATAAACATTGCAGATAACATGTCTGATGCAGTCCGTGTCAAGAATGTACATGTGTAGTCTGTCTCCTACATGCTTTGGAGGGTATGTGTATAGCTGCCATACAAGGAGGTGTCAGATCCCACTGTGTACCTCCTGCGTATCCAAGACAGAGCTAACACATACATTAACTGTTCTACATACCTACACTGTCACTATGGTATAAATAGTACATTTTGGAGAGACAGGTATGTAACACAGACACTAAACCCTATATGTAACAGGCTCCCCATGCAACCCTATATGTAACAGGCTCCCCATGCAACCCTATATGTAACAGGCTCCCCATGCACATAGATGAGGGATGCATGGGCAGGCTGTGTGATGCCATTGTCTTTGTTAGCCTGTTATACACATATGACCCTATGGAGCCATGTACCTATACTACTGTACCTTGCTGTAGACATATGTCTTCTTTGCTCACATTCCTGCCTGTGCTGTGACGTCTATGGGTTTGGGTTTATTGGCACTGTGTATCCATAGGTGTCTCATACAGACTCCTGAAACTGAACCATAAACAGGTCCATGACACACCTTTCATTGTGTAAGTATACAGCCATGACGACATCATACAACATAAGGTACACAAAATTATGTGACTTACTCATTACAAATGTCAGCATACAGTATCTGTCAGTGACCAGTACAAGTGGCATGGCAATGCAACACTGCATTACACAATTACATATTATTTTTTTATTTTTATTTATTTATTTATTTATTTTACATTTGTTAACCGGGTTAGTCTGGCTGAGCTTTTGGCTCATTTTCAGCAGAGAACCGGGGAGAAAAGCTCCTCAGGACTAGAAAACAATTTATTAAATTTTAGTAACATAGTAGTAACAATCAGTTAAGGGATCTTACAAACAAAGACCTGGAGAGAAAAAAAGCTCCTCAGACAATTCAATTATACAGAGTATTAACAATTGGGAGACAAGCATGTGAGTTGTTACAAACAAGGTTTTAAACAATTAGCTGAAGAAAATGTGACTAGTTACAATATTATTTAAGCTGCTTAAAGCAAAATGAGCAAATAGTTAGGCAGATGCTTATTTAAAGTGGGTAGGATCTGGTTGTATTGGAATTTGGAAACAAGAAAAGAAAGTAAGAATGGCTAGTAGGATATGTAGGGGAGGTAGAGTATAGGAGACAGACTAGACAGGTAGGTTGTTTTGAGACTGTAAGAATTAAGAGTGGTTGGAGATAGAGGAAGGGAAGAGCTAGAAGAGGCAGGGGAATAGTGTTAGAGATACATTAAGAGTGAGGTGGTGAAATAGGTGAAAGGATGGTGGTTTCAGAGTGGTTGGCTACAGTGGAAAGACCACTTTGTTTTTAGGTATTTCTTTGTGGCTAATTTGAAACTTTTGCTATGCTGGAGTGATTTTATTTCCAAGGAGAGTTGATTCCAGGATGTAGCTGGGTTATATGTATAGAGAAGGCAGCCTATTTTGGTTTTGGGTTTGTAGATGTCTAATAATTCTTGATTTGAGCTGCGTAGCATCCTAGCAGGGCAATATTTGGATATGATAGTGGAGAGACTGGGGCAGAAGGAGGGTAGATAGAAGATAAAGTAGATGATTTGTAGTTGGTATAGTTGGAGCAGTATTAATTTATATCATCACCCTGTTCATCAGACACATAGCTTCATTTCCCTGCATCGATGATGAGAATGATAGGGATGTGGCACAGGTATCATCACTTGCACAAGGTGTTGTGTGGGGGTGCAGGAGGACTAGGGTGACCCAATAGGATGAAAGCATGTTTGTGAGTCAGGAAGGGAAGCAGGCAAGATGGACCATGGAAATGTGCCGTGCGTATCTGGAGGTGACCTGATTTTGACAGTGGTGTGTGTGAGTGTATACATGAACACAGTCAAGCTTAGTGCTAGCCCTACATGGGTGCATGTTGGATAGCTGTGAACTGTGCATGGTAGAGCTGACAGTTCACTGTCTCCGCCACCAAACACAGGAACTGGCTCTGCCAGGATTTGCACTGGCACCTCCATGGCCAAGATCAGAAGCAGTGCTAGCACCTGATGGTGACAGCTGTCTGCTGTGACTATGTCCTCCATGGGAACACCCAGGACCATGAGCCCATGGTCTGATACATCTTGGTGAGGACAGCATACTCCTCTCTGGAGAGCTTGATGTACTGCCATTACAGGAGCGTGATTGAACATGGCCACTTGGACTCTCAGCAGATGTAGTTGCTGACCTACATCCACGAGTTTGACACTCAACTCCAACCAGATGTTCTATCACAGACAATGTGCTTTCCAAGACAGATATTCTGCGATCTGTCTCAGACCACCTTCTTTCCACTGCATCAGTGAACCAATCCAGGGTATCACCAATGAGTTTGAGGCAGTCACAGATGTCAGACTATGCTGCATCCATAACCCTGAGCATTCATCTGGAGTTACTTTCAGAACATACCTGTGCCTCCATGATTGTCTGAAACATACACTGAGTGACCCATGTTGAGACACCTACAACAGTTGGTGGAAGGACAGCAGGCCCCCTATGAGCACCCATATCAATCCGCCTGTGTGGAACCTTGCCAGATGTCTGGCTATGGCCAGTGTCTACACTCACTGCAGCCATAGTTACAACACTTTCCTGTTTAATGTCCCCACCTTCTGACTGTACAATATCTGTGGCCTCTGGAGATTGGGTATATGTAGGCATACTGACAGTGTGCAGTGATAGTGAGGGCAGAATAGGGATGTAAATCTCTGGGACAGATTCAGCCCCTGAAACCCCCACCCATGCCTCACTTTGGCCACCATCATCATCAGAGTCTGAAGAGACACTGACATCAGGCTGTGTATAGGACAGAGACCAACTCCCTGGTCACCTGTGTTAAGAATGGGAAAAGCAGTACATTACTACCTGCACTATTATGCTCTGCAGTACTACATTGCAATATATGTAAAGCTGTATACACTGTTGTCACTATTAAAGATCTGTGTGCCCTCCAACCTCATATAGTAGGACATGAGGACATTACTTTTCCCACAAACATATGTAGTTACATGTAAATAAAAGCTCTTTACATTGCAATCTCAACAGCAACAATGAGGTACACTGTTGACATTTGTGAAGACTCTACACAGTTGCCACATATGACAATCTGTAATGTCTTGACAATACTGTCACATCTATCAGTGTGGTCACACCTACAAAGCATAGGTATGACTCTACAGTTTGTACAGTTAGAAAATATCTGTGCAATTGGTAATCATCCTGACAGTACAGCAATCCAGCCAGCAGGCCTGGGATGACATTTTATGGAATATATTGTATTAAATCTACATCTGTAACACAACAGTGTTGTGCTTACCAGGAACAGGACCACAGCCATGTCTGATTCCTGAGGGACTTGTAAAAAGTTGAGGGAGAGGTAATATAAATACCACCGCATGTTGCACTTTAAGGGGTTAATACATCCAAATATCTCACATTTACAGTAGTTACTTTTTTAATTGATGTGTTGGATATGAGCATGAGATTCAAACTGCAGTTAAACTCCACCCCCCAAAGAATAAACACCTGACACCTACATAAAAGTATCTACACTCTGACACACTGAATGCTACAGTATTCCAGTGGTGATCCAACTAAGCCTACCTGGATGCTCCTCTGCCATGGAAACTGTGGCACCCACATCCACGATGCATGATGTGATGGATGCCTGGGAGCTGTCATGTGTTCCTAGGTTTGCCAGGGATTTTTCAGTGGCTAAGTGTAGTTGGTCTGCTGCAAGTTCTCCAGTGCTGACACCAGGATCCCTGGCCACATCTGCTGCTCTTCTGCATGCAGCATTAATCATATCCATGGCATGGTGTCAAACCTGCTCATATGTCCTGTTTTGGTGACCTATGGCATTCACATCATGGATAAGGTCAGCCCACAATGCTGCTCACTGTTCCCTGTTGTGCCTCCCCTGGACAGTAGGAGTTCATGGTGTTAACGGAGGCCTTCCAGGATGATATTGTTCTTAGCATCCATAAAAGGGGCACATCATCTGGCATACATGTTTCCTGAAAGACAACAAAATGGGAACACGTGTCAGGAACACATACATGGAAGTACACTATGTAGAGATACAGCAAGAACAGAATGGTTGGCATTACCCACTGCTTGATCACACATCATATTCCACCGTGTGCAAAAATACTAACCACGTGGCTACAACTCAGATACTAGCAATCGTCAGCTATTCTCATGTGTGCCATGACAGATACTACTGCATGATCACACACCCAACACAAGAATCCATTGCAATGTGCTCCCTAGGGGAAACTCCCCCGATAATATGTCAACACAACAGTACCAAGGAAATAGCAGTGTGGTATTACAACCACTATACAGGGACATTCGCATGAGACCAGTGTGCTACATTCACAAAAAACATTCCACCCTTGATGTACTGTACATTCTCTGTAGGTGTAACAAATCTTGAGATCAAGGACATGTCATCATTACAGTACTACAAAAGGCTTAATGCTGTAATCTCCATTCCCCCTATTTATATTCACACATATGCATCATTTTTTAAAAAAAAGGTTACATACCTGATAGAGTATAATACGTCTCTGTTGATATGTACAGATATATAAAGTGTTTAGCAAGGTGTTTACTGTCTGAAGAAAGTCTTATACAGACTGGTTCCCCTAGCCAGCTGTTTTCCATTTTTAACATGGTTCTCATTACCAGGTGATTGGCTCTTAACCAATCTGTAGTTCTGAAATCCTAATTGCAGCCAACGGAGCTGATTTGCAGTATAATCAGCCAATGACATGCAACCACTGAATGAGAAATAAGGCCTTCTTGTAGATTAGAAGCCCTTTCTGATATGTTGTGCTGGACATTCTTGGGGTCAAGATACTACATCATCACAGAGGGTATGTCTGTAGCAGCTAATGTTACATATAGATGTGTGTACTATAGGCTGCAGCTAATGCTGCAGGCAATAGGCATAGGCAGAAAGTGTGAACACTTTGGAGGACAACAAGCTGTAAGAGTAACTGTGAGAGCTGTGGCAACCTTGTTGTTGAGACAGGGCCAGAGTGAGGGTACCCACTGTACTGCAAATTAAGGCATGTGTTTAAAGTAAGTATGTTAGGCAACGGTATCACTAACGGAGTACTAGGCAAAATGTTTGTTGCGTTTTTGAGCAAGATGGGGGTAATTATACCATTATGTAAACCATTTGGGCAACTGTCAGGCCATGTGTTACATTATAGTAATCATTTGGAAAGTGTGTGCTTGCAGTCCTACTTCTAGTAGGACCTCCATATGTGTATGTTAGTCGTGCATCTATGCTAATCTGGAATGTGATTATGAAATGATTGTGTGCAAAATTCTGATATTAGTGAGCCTCATTTGCATTACCTAAGTTAAAATCCTCTGCGAATGCATATTAATGCATGACCTGAAACTTTATGCACCTTTTAGTGCTGCTATAGGATATGTCAACTGTGTTCCCATCTGCAGGCCTGTGACTTCCATCAGTGAAAAGCAGACATTTCATTTGAAATGCATTGTGTAGATAAAGAGTGGATGACTCAAGTCAGTCATTGATGGCTTCACAATAATTTGAACTGTTAATAGCAGCAGTCTGCATTTAAAGTGGAACAGCCTTACAAGATTTCTGCAAATATATAGAGCTGAGTATATTTTTCTGTATTTTCTGTATTATAGAGCTAAATTGTTGCTTATATATCTGTTGTGTTAGTGTTCTGCAAATATACAGAGATCAGTATATATTTTTTGGGTTTTATAATTTACACTCTGATTCCTCACATCTCTGTTGAACCCCCCCCCCCCATTGTGGTTTCTGTTGCTTCTGTGTTGTTAACTCAAGGTTCCCTTAATTTGAACTGTTAATAGCAGCAGTCTGCATTTAAAGTGGAACATCCTTACAAGATTTCTGCAAATATATAGAGCTGAGTATATTTTTTTGTATTTTCTGTATTATAGAGCTAAATTGTTGCTTACATATCTGTTGTGTTAGTGTTCTGCAAATATACAGAGATCAGTATATATTTTTTGGGTTTTATAATTTGCACTCTGATTCCTCACATCTCTGTTGAAACCCCCCCCCCATTGTGGTTTCTGTTGCTTATGTGTTGTTAACTCAAGGTTCCCTTAATTTGAACTGTTAATAGCAGCAGTCTGCATTTAAAGTGGAACAGCCTTACAAGATTTCTGCAAATATATAGAGCTGAGTATATTTTTCTGTATTTTCTGTATTATAGAGCTAAATTGTTGCTTATATATCTGTTGTGTTAGTGTTCTGCAAATATACAGAGATCAGTATATATTTTTTGGGGTTTATAATTTGCACTCTGATTCCATACATCTCTGTTGAAACTTTTCCCCAACCCCCCCCTCATTGTGGTTTCTGTTGCTTCTGTGTTTTTAACTCAAGGTTCCCTTAATTTGAACTGTTAATAGCAGCAGTCTGCATTTAAAGTGGAACAGCCTTACAAGATTTCTGCAAATATATAGAGCTGAGTATATTTTTCTGTATTTTCTGTATTATAGAGCTAAATTGTTGCTTATATATCTGTTGTGTTAGTGTTCTGCAAATATACAGAGATCAGTATATATTTTTTGGGTTTTATAATTTGCACTCTGATTCCTCACATCTCTGTTGAAACCCCCCCCCCCATTGTGGTTTCTGTTGTTTCTGTGTTGTTAACTCATGGTTCCCTTAATTTGAACTGTTAATAGCAGCAGTCTGCATTTAAAGTGGAACAGCCTTACAAGATTTCTGCAAATATATAGAGCTGAGTATATTTTTCTGTATTTTCTGTATTATAGAGCTAAATTGTTGCTTATATATCTGTTGTGTTAGTGTTCTGCAAATATACAGAGATCAGTATATATTTTTTGGGGTTTATAATTTGCACTCTGATTCCTCTCATCTCTGTTGAAACTTTTCCCCACCCCCCCTCATTGTGGTTTCTGTTGCTTCTGTGTTGTTAACTCACAGTTCCCTTAATTTGAACTGTTAATAGCAGCAGTCTGCATTTAAAGTGGAACAGCCTTACAAGATTTCTGCAAATATATAGAGCTGAGTATATTTTTCTGTATTTTCTGTATTATAGAGCTAAATTGTTGCTTATATATCTGTTGTGTTAGTGTTCTGCAAATATACAGAGATCAGTATATATTTTTTGGGTTTTATAATTTGCACTCTGATTCCTCACATCTCTGTTGAAACTCCCCCCCCCCCATTGTGGTTTCTGTTGCTTCTGTGTTGTTAATTCAAGGTTCTCTTAATTTGAACTGTTAATAGCAGCAGTCTGCATTTAAAGTGGAACAGCCTTACAAGATTTCTGCAAATATATAGAACTGAGTATATTTTTCTGTATTTTCTCTATTATAGAGCTAAATTGTTGCTTATATATCTGTTGTGTTAGTGTTCTGCAAATATACAGAGATCAGTATATATTTTTTGGGTTTTATAATTTGCACTCTGATTCCTCACATCTCTGTTGAAACTTTTCCCCACCCCCCACTCCCTGTTCTGGTAGTAGTTTAAATTTGGTGGCTTTTGCAGTGCCCGCCCCACTGTAGATTTGATCTAGGACACTTCCCCAGTCCCATCTCTTTACCGCATTCTACCTAATAAACCCTTTCTGCACTTGCTTTTAGCCCTTTTTAATTTAATTACATTTTTTTCAAACTGTGTGTGGACTAATATTGCTACATACTCAAGTTAGCCAGCTTGCACTGCATGTGAATTGTTTTTACTACTGTTTTTGCTACTTTTCTGAAAAAAAAAATTTGTAAGCCTGTTTCCTACCTTTCCTGTAATTAGTGTTCCAGATACAGATTTGCTGTATCCAGGACTATTTGTAAGCTTCTGAGACCCCAAGCCTTTCTGTGTTGGAGGGAAGCCTTCTAGCTTATCAGTGGGAGAGGTAAGCACTAGGTAACCTGTCTACCACATAAGGAGTGGTTCTGGCCCAGAATTTGTAGTTACTGGCTTTTTGAGCGGTCTTCCATCTCTCTCAACTTTCTGATTTGAAGGCCTGCATTTGCACTTGTTTCTGTCCTGTAACTCCTGGGCCCATCTCATTTTCTCACTCAAACAAAAAAAAAAAATAAACAAAAAAAAAAAAAAAAAAAAAAAAAATTGCTTTTACTGTATTTGTGTTTCTTCCTACTTAATTTTGCTATTGCGTCATCTTAGAAGTACTCAATTGTATTTATTACTGCTTGGTGTAACTCATTCTAAGCCTTTTAGTTTAAGCACTTGGGCTTCAGACCAGTTGTTTTACATTAGGAAGGTTTGTGGTCTGCACTGTGGTGGCAGGACAGGCAGCTTACATCCTTCTAAGTTGGGAACTGCTGATTGAGGGCTCTGTGTCTGTTATTCTAAAAGTATATTAATTCTGGTTTAAGCACTTGGGCTTCACGCCAGTTGTTTTATATTAAGAAGGTTTGTGGTCTACACTGTAGTGGCAGAACAGGTAGCTTACATCCTTCTAAGTTGGGAACTGCTGATTGAGGGCTCAGTGTCTGTTATTCTAAAAGTGTATTAATTCTAGTTTAAGCACTTGGGCTTCAGGCCAGTTATTTTACATTAAAAGGGTTCATGGTCTGCACTCTTGTGGGAGGAGAGGCTGGACTCTGCCCTTCTGAGCTGGGAATTTCTGGTTAAAGGCTTATAGTGCCTGCATATTTGAACTGCTTCTTACAGAAATTGGTACACCTTGTTTGCTGTAGCATAGACTAGATCCAGGCCTGCTGAATCTAGCTCTATTTGTATGCTGCTTGTTTGTTTGCTTATTTCCCTGAAACGCTAATTCCACCTAAAACGCGGAATTTCAGCACTTTTGTGGATCCCTAGTGATATCTGCATTGCTTACTGTACTTATTTCCTTGTTTCACTTGAAAGAAAGTTACTGTTTGTCGTTTTTGCATTTAAGTTACCTGAAACACATTGCATTAAATTACCTGGCACTTGCTCACTAAAGCAATTATATAAGTCAGCACTAAAATATTAAAAGCACTACACCCTCACAAACTCCCCTTGAGTACCTCGTTCTCCATTGGCCCTTTTTTTCAATTATAAAGGAATTCCCAATACTATTCTAGCATGTCCAAAGGTCAGTTGTCAATCTCCTCTCCGGTCCAGCTGGTGAATCTGGGAATCTTGAGGCAATGTTACAACTGCCTCATGTACACAGACAACCCTCTCCTCCTCCCAACAAATTCCAACACATGTGAGAGATGCAACCATATAGCCATACTGGAGGCTAAGCTCTCTGAACTCAGTACTGGCGAAACCAGTCAGGAGGAGAAGGAAACCACACTCACTACAATTCCGTTCTCACATAGACCTACCACGACAGCAAACCAAACACATAAACACACAAAAACATACTTGAAGGCTCTAAATAAAAATCTGCCTAAGCAGCAGAGACCTCCAAAGCAGACACCTAAGCAACCGCTACCCCAAAACAAAACACGTGCAACACATAGCTCACAAAGCCAGTGTGCTGAACAGTCACAGCCCTTAAGGCTAAACAACACACCTGATACACTTGTAATAGGTGACTATCGTCAGGCACACTGACGTCCCGCTCACCAGGCTGAACAAGGAGAAGGTCACGGTGAGCTGCCTGTCGGGCGCTAGGATCCGCCACATAACACAAGCACTCAGGTCACTCCAAGGCAAGTACAAATATGACTCAGTCATTGTCCATGCTGGTGTGAATGACCTGAGACGTACCTCCCTGAACTACATGAAAAGAGACATAGAGGAGCTCTCTGAGCATGTAGCCTAGGCCGGTATGACCCTGACCTTGAGTAGCATCTTACCCTCACCAAGAATGATGCCACAATATGAAGTCAAGATGATCAATTTCAACAATTGGCTTAAGTATTGGTGTCATTTATAGGGGATCCAATGCCTGTCAGCCTGGGATGACATGCTTGACAAGCCACGATGCTTCAATAGGGACGGCTTGCACCTGTCACCCCTTGGCTTTTGGATACTGGCAAAGGCTCTTGCTACCCCCATAGTGCTTTTTTTAGCCAAGGCTCAAAAGACAAACCCACCTCCATAGGTATCACAAGGGATAAGAAACTAAGAGTAATGCTACTCAATGCCAGAAGTCTAAACCTCAAGACGCATGCACTCAAAACTCTCCTTAGCATGTTGAAAATCGATATCTGTGCAGTAACAGAAACCTGGTTCAAGGCTCCAGAGAGCACCCCAGCACTACCAGGTTATACCTCATACCATGCTTTTCGGCCCCAAAACTTGGACCGTACCACAAAAGGAGGGGGGGTATCAATATTCGTCAAAGATACCCACACCTCCAGGTTGGTGGCACAGCACGAAGCATCAGAGACTATCCATGTGCAACTAACAGTGGGTAAAACTGCCTTCCAGTTTATAGTCTGCTACAGACCACCCTACCAAACCCAGGAACCCCACTCGGCCTTCCTGAGAACACTGGAAAATATGAAGGTCTCTCCAAGCACCATTATATTGGGCGACTTCAACTACCCAAACATAGGCTGGGAGCATTACTCTAGCTCCAACATCCTAGCCCAAAGGTTCCTAGAATTTATAAACTCAAATGCTATGGAACAACATGTTACCGCTCCCACAAGAGGGGAAAACATACTGGACCTGATCATCACCAACATGGGGACTCTATGCTCCAGACCAGAAGTGTATCCCTCATTGGTAAGATCAGACCATAAACTAATCTCACTGGATATTCAAATCCTGACTCCACCCCCTGCCCTGAAAACCATAGTGAAAAACTTCTCTAAAGCAAATTTCACACTCCTCAAAACTGAGGTGGAATCTTTCAAAGCCCCCGGGCCTGTGGAAAATATGGCCCAGACAGCAGAATCCTTTATAAACGCATTCTATGAATACCTTCAGGAATGCATGGATCATGCAATCCCAAATAAAACCACGACCCAATCCTCCAAAGGCAGACATCTTGTCTGGTGGACCCCAGCCATAAACAAACTATACAATAGAAGGAGGAAGCTACTACATGATAGAGCAAAATCCCAAAAAGGGAAGGTATCTCTGATCAGTATTAGCAAAAAACTATGGGCACTCATAAAATTGTCTAAGGCCAGCTTCGAGAGAAAAATTGCACAGGACACTAAGGATAATCACAAGGCTTTCTTTAGTTATGTTAGGAACCTGGGTGGGAATTCACAGACATGCTCAGAATTAGTCCAAAATGACAAAAAATACATCAAACCCACAGACATTGCCAACATCCTAGCTGACAGGTTCAGCGCAAACTTCTCCCCCCCCTCCCCACCAAAAGGGCAAATATTTATCCCAGCAGAGTGCTGCCCCCCTGACATCTCAGATGCTCAGGTAAGAGCTGCCCTCTCCAAAGCAAAAAACACAACATCAATGGGACCAGACGGTGTCCCGGCTGGCCCTACATGAACTCCAAGAAGAGCTAAACCCAAACATAAAACTACTGTTCAATCTTAGCCTTACTACAGGATATGTACCCAAAGAGTGGCATACAGCAACAGTGGTCCCTGTCCACAAAGGTGGTGCCTCAACGGATCCTGGAAACTATCGCCCCATAAGCCTGACTAGCTTAGTCTGCAAAGCTATGGAAAGGATCATCATGGACCTCATAAATAAAGAAATTGGGGACCTACAGACACTGGATCCTACCCAGTTTGGCTTTGGTAAGGGCAGATCCTGCCTCTTAAACCTGGTTGATTTCTTTGAAACAGTCACCAAGGCCATTGACGAGGGGAAGGTGGTCCACACAGCCTACCTGGACCTCGCAAAAGCCTTCAATACAACACCCCACTCGGGCATTATAGATAAGCTCACCAGCTTAAATATAAACCCCTATGTCACTAGATGGGTTGCAAACTGGCTCAAGGACAGAACCCACATGGGTAGAATTGCTGGAGCCATGTCAGACTCCAAACCAGTTACAAGTGGCGTCCCACAAGGCTCAGTCCTGGGACCTCTCTTGTTCGGTATATATTTCTCGGAGGTACAGGCCAACACAGAAGGACTGTGGCTGACTAAGTTCGCAGATGACTGCAAACTGGGTGCCATAATCGACTCTCCAGCCAACACAAGCATCCTCCAAAAGGGCCTCATAGAAACAGACAACTGGTGCCAGAGCCATGGCCTCAAGCTAAACGCCAAAAATGTATAGTCATCCCTTTTGGCAAAAACAAAGTGCCCACAAATTATCACATAGGTGGTAATCCATTAAGTACAGAAGAAGTAATTAGGGATCTGGGGACCCAAGTTGATAGCAATCTCTCATTTGACAACCACGTGGCCAAAGTGGTTAGAAAAACATTTTATATAGCCCACCTAATCATGAAGGGATTCACATCTAGATCAGGGGAGGTCATCGTGCCTCTTTACTCATCCCTCATCAGGCCCATAATTGAGTACAATGCCCCTTTCGGGATGTACCTTACCAGACACCTGCAGCAACTGGAAAGACCCCAAAAGTACCTCACCAAGAGGATCATAGGGCTCAAACAGATGCCATATACTGCCCGGTTAAAGAAACTCCAGCTTTACTCAGTGGCATACCACCTGCTCAGAGGCGATCTGTGCCTGACGTATAAAGCCATGTCCAACCTGGAATTAATGGACATGCTGCACCTCAGAAAATCCAAATCCCATCGAGCTACGTGCTCGAGAGACTTGAACCTCAGCACTGAAATAAATAGGACATGCTGGAGGGGCAGATTCATAACCCAGAGGCTCCCTTCACTCTGGAATAAAATCCCAGTCCAGGTTAGGCAGAGTCCCTCATTGACTCTCTTCAAGAGGAATCTTGATGAGTGGATGGGAGATCATAGGTTTACCCCGGGTATCACTTCTGTGTCACTGTTAGACAGAGGCACAGTATACTAACCTCGAAAAAGGGCATAGCAAAATTAATTTAAAATGGGTGGTGAAAGCCAAACACACTCTGGCTAGGCTTATAAATGCCCTAGGGCAGATAGCCTAGTATGAACCTATGAACCTATAATGTAACTTAAATGCTACACAACACTAGATTTGCACCTGGGATTATGTGTAACAAAACTTACTGCTTGCAAAGCATTTAACAGACTGAGTTACTGAATCACTGTTACAGCTTGTGTATTTGTTAAGGTATAAGTGTACACATACAGTCTGTGACATACTTCCATTATATCCATTATTATGTGCCTGGCTTTATAGGGATGCATTTATCCACCAGTGTCCCAGCTGAACATGTATTTTGCCATTACTGTTTTAGCAGGTGTACTTGTATATGTTGCTGTTAAAAGTGCCCATTTACCTGGTGTTAGAGACCTCAGTTACATCCAATAGTTTGCCTGGCTTTCTAGTGGTGTAGCCCTGTACAAGACTGGAAATTCCACTCCCAATTTTTCCATTACTCTTTCAGCAAGTTTGCATGATGCTGCGTGATGTGCAGCTCTGCTTACACATGATTAATTATGGTAACTTGCAATTACTATATTTTGCTTAAACCACCTATTTTAATTAACATCTGTGTGGAGTGGCAGGTTAATGCAGTGGTCCGCAGGTGCAGTGGTCTTGGGTTTGAAATAGGGGACAGTTGTTTATTTTGTATGTGTTTATTATCATTAAAAACACATATAGCAATATAGCTCCATTTAGCTGAGGTTAGTGATGATGTGCGATGCACTGCGTTATGCATGATCTTACAAAAATCTTTAAAGAAATGAAAAAGGGGAAATAGGACAGTTGTAAAATGGGGTGCAAGCAAGGGGAAAAACATAGTGGAAGGCAGGTAGGTACATGCAGGAAGGTTGTAGGGAAGAAACATAGCTATCCATTTCTTGTACAGCCACAGCTGTGCACTTTCACAGAATTTGTTGATTAATTTGGACTGTCAACCCCAGAGAGAGGAGTGAGGACAACATAACTGTGCTGTCAAGCCAATTGGACCAAATTATGTGTTTCCAGTGGGCACCTGTGTGAAATAGAGAGCTATGTATAGGACAATATTTTTTTATTGAGACAGGTGCCCCCCCCCCCTTTTTTTTAAGGTGAGAGTGGAATGTTGGGGAAGGCACATAGGTACATGTGGGGGAGGTAAGTTAGAAAGTTGAGGAAGTTTTTGCAGACAGACAAGACAGACAAGACAGCAGACAGGGGTGGTGTGTGATACAAGAGAGGGTGAAAACCTTGGATGGGGAGGGTGTTGTGGAATACCAGTTTCAAGTACCTCCACAAGGTAGCAGCATGACTCAAGTCCCCAATGGGAATGTCAGCACTGCTCCTTCACTGCCCCTGGGGTGGCAGTGGTGGATGCTGGGCTCTGGGGTGAGCCTGCCCCCCCAGGGTAGCCAGCATGCTCTCCATCCCACTCATGCAGCATCCAAAACCACTATCAGAAAAATATGTATTAATGTGTGTGTGCTTAATGCCAATTAGAAGTTAAAAGAGTTAACATGTTTTTCATTCTATTTTATATACACTGTTTTATATAAATTGAGTTTCATATGAGAACTGAAAAAGATGCTTTTTGAAACTGCAGTGTGCTTTCTGAAACTTGCAAGATGCCCTCTGACCTAGTAATTGCTAGCGCAGCAATATTCATGTTTATGGCTTTTGGAAATGTACTTGAGAAGCAGGTGCTTATCTGCTAGGTCAGGAGTGAATGAATGAACCATGTTATATCCTGTAAATGTAATGATTCTAAACAATCAGCTCTGTTCGAAGTATGAGAACATGTACAGCTGCAGCAGCTTAGAGATAATGTAGACAAAGGATTATTAGAAAAATGAACAGCTAGCTTTGTGCTTGAATTAGCCATAGTACCTTGAATGGTAACATAACATGTATCTAACCGGTGGTAACCAAAGCCATGTTGTTTTCTTAGGAAGTTTCTCACAAAAAATGATAAATCAGCAGAAAATCATGAGACTAATGGTCAATAAGTGATGATGAAAAGACTTGTAATTTGCTACTTCAGCTTGGTAGGCAATGTCTTATTAGAAAGTGTATAAAAATAAAAGTATTTCCTGTTTCTAGTTAGTCAAACTCTGTAATAGCACATTTTTGTCTCCTTGTTGCAAGATTAAAGTGCCTTAACCTAAACCTACCATGTTTTGATCATTTTTAAAGTATATTTTTCCTTTGACAACCACAGAGCACAATCCTGCGCATCAAACCTGGCAGTTCATCATGATTGACCCCCTCCACCACTGCTCCCAGAGGGGGGATGAGCCCCATCCTGAGGGGGGAAGAACTACCTGATGCTGTAGGTAGTGCAGGGGCACCAGAGGGAGTACCACCAGGCTGGGTCCCAGACATGCTGGGTCCAGGTACCACAGCTGGAGGAGCCAAGGCAGGTGGATCACCTGGAACCTGTCTACCTTGTCTCACTGCAGTAAATTATATATAAAGATAAGTTTAGGTTAATAATAACCAAACCGATGATAATATTAACATAATGGAACATTTGTTTGTTTGTGTCTTTCAGCTTTTCCCGGTTAGGGGTCGCCACAGCAGAACTCAGGTCCGCTAATGATTGGCAGTTGATTTTTATGTACTGGCTTGCTTGGCCTGATGCACAACCTTCAACGAAGGTACGCCCATCCATGCATGTCTTCACGCAGAAGACGCTCTATCTGAGAATTGAACCGGACAGCGTCTTACTGTGAGGCGACAATGCTACCGCAGCACCACCCCATAATGGAACATAATATTGATTAATCCAAATACATATTAAGGTATATTATGTGGAGCCCAACATTAAATAACATAACAGTAAGTATTTTAACAGCAAACCAGAATGAAGTAACCCATAACAATAACAAAACAATTAGTTTAACAGAATATATTACTATTAAATCATAATAATAAATAACATTAATAAATTACAGAAGATAAGGGTGAGGAAATAGACCAACACCTACTATTAGTGAAGTTGCAGATGATATTAATACACAGACTGCTAATACATACTTCTACAGGTGTGCAGTGTCAGTTGTGAGTACAGTGACTCGCATTCTTCTATAGATGATATAGCATGTACATACCTCTCAAGCTGTTAGCATGGGACAGTATGGGCCAAGGGGTCTATATCAGATCATTGAAATGGCACATTATCAAATGCCGTAACTATGTTCTGCAAAACCTGAACCCTAACAATATCAAAACCTCAAAACAGCAAATTTTTTCCCAGGGAAAAATTTTCTCTTCTGAGTAGCACACACACGGCAAGCACACTAAAAATCAGCAATCCACACACATACATTTAAAAGTTAAATCTAACCCTACACTACACTGCACATACACTACTATCTATCCACTTACCTTAATCCAGACCCTAACCCTAAGATCCGTCACTATCGCACACTCACCTCACCCGTGCCTCAGCCCTAACTCACTTAACCCGCCCCAACCCCAAATTCTCACTATCGCACACTCACCTCACCCGCACCATAATCCTAACTCACATAACCCACCCCTAACCCCAAATTCTCACTATTGCACACTAACCTCACCTGCGCCCTAACCCTAACTCACTTAGCCCACCCTAACCCCAAATTCTGTCACAATCGCACACTTACCTGACCTGTGCCCTAACCCTAACTCACCCAATCTGCACCCTAACCGAATGTCCACACAATTACACACTTACCTTAACCCAACCAGTATCTTTCCACCGCATCGCTGAAAACAGTGAAGCCATAATAACGGCCAACCGAATACTTTCTCTAGGAAAGAATTCGGTTTTGTGCAGCTTCTCTGTTTTCAGCATTCGCAATATTGGGTTCGATATTAGATCATTCAAAATTCCGCTGTTTTGATGATCTAATATAGACCCTGGGCCAAGCACTAACAAATGTTGGTACACAACTATACGGAACTGTTTCACCTAATGTGCATGTACATAACTACCAAGGTCTTCTGTAAATGGATTTGCAAATACATTGTATTCCAGGTAATCATTTATCTGCTAATCAAGGACCAGACAGTATGGGCAGTTGTTATTACATTACGAAAAATCCTAACACTTGAGAGGTATATGTGTGTACATTAAGTAGACTAGACAGCCATCATGTCTTAGTTGGCAGGCATGGGAGTAGAACCTACAAACTGTGACTGCAGGGGACATGTGCACATTGTGTAACAATTGACTGCAGTAACATTAAAACAGACATGCAGTGAATACAGCCCTACTCACATATTTCAACATATTCTTAAGAAATCACAATCCTGCTATACACTTTATTGTTATTGCCCCTTAAAATCTGTGAAGTACACACATAATATCTGCCCAGAATGTGGGCTACCTTACCCATATACCTTGTTCCTAGAATTGGAGGAATAGAGACCATTAAGTGAGTGAAAGTGGGCTGCTGACAGCACTGAACCATACTGCGGGTTGTGCAATACATTTATCAGGCAATTACTTTTGCATCCTTTATTTATATCACACAGATTCAGCTTGCATTTTAGTAAAGTAGTGACAAATATACTTGCATGACTGTGGGGCATGCCCAGTCCTAGCCTCTTGGACCCAGGTGTCCAAGGTTCTCCTCTTCCTTCTCTTCAGGTTGTCAAAGTGGTGATGACACTGCTCACCAGTGTGGGGGATACCAGTAGCACTGGTAAGATCCCTGGCCAACTGATTCCAGGCTCCAGCTTTGTATTCTGAGCCCCGGTAATCACCCGGCAACATTCAAAACATCTCCACATTGCTTAGCATGGTGAAAACCCGTTTAGCATAGCAAAGCTCACACAACCGTGTTTTACTGAAGCTCAGCAAGACACAAACAGGAGTAGACATTAACCATGTTTAACGTGCAGCTTTTTCAAATGTAACAAATTTGTTTTTTACATTAAACCGACCTTTCAGTCACCTCACACATTTCCACAGCAATAAATGTAAAAAGGCATGACTGCTGGGGACTTGAACCTGGGATCTATAACACTGTAGGCAGTGACTCTACCTATTTAGCTACTTGGATAGTAAGAAAGACGCTATACCCTCACATATATTATTAAACTGCCTGTTAGTGTTGCTAAGCACTGCTCCATGCCATGCAAACAGCCATTAAAAAATAAAATAAAAGCACATTGTTAATTATAATCAATTTTTATTTATACATGCCTGGCAGATGTCACCTGTGCATATGCAAGCACAGCTTGGCATTGCTGTGGTCTCCTCTGTGCAAACGAGCATTAAGAGAAAGTAAAATAAATAATTAATTACATCAGGTTTCTATTTTTAGATGTATGTCAGGTGTCAGCTGTATATGCGTTCTGCACCGTACAAACAGGCTTTAAAAAAATTTTCAATTCACACATATTTCTAGACTACAAGGGTGCATTACAGGTATGTGCATTGTCCTGTACATAACATCAGAATTCCCTGGACAATCCACAACCACAGCACACTACACTGCTGCCTACATGGATAACTGTGATCTCCCTTGGCAGCAGGTTTAATATGCATGGCATGCTGCCGATGGGGAACCATGGCTGCGTACACTGGTACATTCCATATAGGGTCTACAGGGAGCCTACATGGATTTTATTGAATCCTGCGGTTATTCATTTGATGGCATGAGTTTTCATCTTGCCATCTGCAGTAAACTCTTCTTTTACATTTGAGTAGTTCTTGGGGAACATTATCATTGTGATCAAAATGAAAATAAGTTTATATTTAAATCACTTCCCCATATGATGAGCAGTGTAGTAATCAAAACTTGATTTTCCTTAGCCTATCCTGTTTATCTCCACTAGTTTGAGGATAATGAATTTACACCTCTAGCATTGTAATGGTTTCCTATGCAACTATCCTACTTTGGAGATCCTCATGAATTTTCAGCTAATTCCAGTCTTATTTTTTTTTGACAGTAAACTTTTTTCTGCATTTTCACCAGATGCTAGAGGTGGCTATTAGGTTGTAAGAAAAATCCATTTAATATGGTTTAGTCTTTTGTTAGGGACAAGATTATATTGTAGAACATTAATACATCAAAGTGTTTTCTAGCCTTTAGGTCTATGGTAATGATGTATGATAATGTGTATTCTATCTGTAAGATTTTCTGATGTATAAAATAGCGTTTCCAATTTTAAATTAAACTTATATTGCACTGTATGTCAATCAGATCAGGAGAGATATTGGTGCATTACAAATGCATAAATAGTACATTGTCATAGCATGTAGAGCAGAGTCACTTATGCTGTTTATTTAATGGCTGAAGTCCAGGGATTTGTGGGATGCTTCTGTCAGTTGTTTCAAAGGATGACACATTTCAGTGAAATATAAACTGCAGAACTGATGTGTCATTTTGAAGAAGTTATAACATAACCAAGACATTGCAAAATGCATTTTAGTGCAATTGTGTACTGCAAAAAACAGTTTCAGTATGGAAATAGATTAAATGTAATAAGATTTGTTAACATAATAACAGACTAATATTTTACAAAATGTGGTTTGTTGTTTTGCAAACTACCAAATACAAATTGATTTACTAATGTTCAAGGTTAATGTCAAAGTATAGAGCTACTTTATAAAAGAGTTTTATGAGCTAGATAAAACACATTGCATAGTTTATGTTCCAATTTTCTGTGTTGTTAAAGATAAGCTTTCATGTATTAAAATGTAAGGAAATATTTAAAATGCATTATTGTCTTTTTCCATAAGACCATATTTACAGTGAACAGTTAAGAAGTAGCAGTTTAATTTTTGTTTGAGCACTCCAAATTTTTAATCACATATATATATATATATATATATATATATATATATATATGCCACATGCAGATGTAAGCAAAGATTTATTCAGATTTATTCTAACTCTTAACGTGAAGGTTGTCTTTTCAGAGAGAACCTCAAAATCCTGAACATCATAATAAATTTGGTCACAATATCTCGGCTAAATGTTGACAGTCTGCATATTAATTAGCTAATAAGGTGGAAACTACAATCCAACGATATCAAATTCGGCATTTTCGAAATCTTCGTTTTCCCTGCTGCCACTTACCTGCTTGCTTTCCAGCAATACGAATGTACGAAGTTCAGCACTGCAAACTGCTATAATTAACATTTTTGCCAGGGGGTTATCCGCCCTGTGCCCCCACTCCCCATACAAATTATATATTCTAATTCTAAGATTATACTACAGTGAGGAAAAGGGTACATTTCCCGATCTGCACTGCACTGTACCACGATCTGTATTCATAAAGTCGACCTCATATTAACAAATGCACAGTGGAATTTGCTAAAGGACACTCACTGAATTGCATTTTGGCAATATGGGAATCAGCCAACACACACATACATGGCATTCCTGTGTTCATCGAACTGCAATTCTATATTCTGATAGTAAACCATGACAAACATACCTCAACAGCAGGTGATGTGAATGCGGTATTACCATTTCCTCTTTATAAGTGATCTTTTGTCAGATTAAATGACAGACTAAATACAATTGTACAGATCCCCCAAGAAACAACACCACATCATTTTGGCATAAGACAATCCTTTATTAATCAGAGTTTATTAATCACAGATTTTATTAATCAACAAGATACTATATAAACTTCAGATATAACAAAATGCAGTAGGCAGCATCATCTGTTCAATTCCATCCCACCATAATGCAAGCAGCATTACCACAACTGCTTACTTACTCAAACTTTACACCAGAAGCAGTGTGACACTACTCACTTCAATAATCAACCAACCGCCTTGTAAGACCCAAAAGATAAACACCAGAGGGAGAAAAGAAGAGAGAAATCCCAGCCCCTCTTCTCTGCACAACAGCTTGCACTCAGACTATTAACCATTGAAATTACTACAACACTTTTACCAAATTTCTCCAAAACAACGATGGATGAACATTGAACAGGTCTAAGCCCAAATCACTCAGGTGTACTCTATCATTCCTAATCGACACTAGGTCCCTATTATCAAAGTCCCTGTGATCAATATTATGAATACACAAATCCCTCAAGTGCTGCAAATGCCTAAGATTAATGAAGCGCCGGGTGGGTTCAATACCCATAAAATTGCCCACATTCCTCCAAACCAACCATTGCACAATTTCCAACCACATGATAATCACTGGAGGAAACTTACTCCTTAAACTTGCCAAACCCATCATCACCTTAAACACTAACTGACATTTTGGAATAACCCCTAAGTCATTACCTGCTGAGTGGATCACCAAAATACCTGGGATCCCAATCTGAATGCATATGCCTGTGAACTTTTCCTTGAGCTGGTGCCACCTGAGTCCTCTAGCACCATGCCAAAACACTCTCCACCCGCATTGCCACAACCCCAGCTTACTTCCATCTGGCCTAATCATGGCTCCCTTTGCAGCCCAGTAAACATAGGAATGGCCCAATATGACCACTTTTTTACCTAATCAAATTAAACACAGCTGACAACATAAATCTACTTATCTAATATAAGACAAAAAGGCCTCTGATGACCACTGCCCCACCCTCTTTATAACCTCCATTGACCTACCTTTCCTTGCCAAATCCAATGCTCTTCTAATATGAAATGAATGGGTAGAAAACCTCTCTCCCTGAAATCCTACACATTGAAAAGCCTTCCTTATCAAACACAAAAACTGATTGTCTCCTATCAACCTTCCATCACGCAACTGAAAAACTAAATCCTGCAGTCTCCCACTGTTTGATAACTGCACCCTCCTGACCCATGATACTAGACACATGGCTTCATCACTACACTCCCCCAACACAATATGTGCACACTTACCTACCTGATCTGTTATTGATTGGCACAACTGTATTGTCACTGAGGAAGAAAATACATTAACATCCTGCCACACCAATGAACCCAGCAGCTCATTCACCTTAAATGGTCTGTTATACATCAACACTGACAAGGTAACCCACATTGTATGATCCACAGAATTCCCTTTTAATAAATGTAAGCCTATCAACACCTTAAGGGCCTACCTTGTTTTTGGCAAATGCCTATCAGTCTTCCTTTCATTAATCCGAACCCCATCATTTCAACATCCATCCTATTGTCCACGACTTTGTCATATCCTGAAAATCTGGATACCCATGCCTAAATCTGATGCCCCCAGCCCACAGCTACTGCACAAAACTAGGATAACTCCTCTTTACCATTACCGCACTTCCTCTCTGGCCAGCCCTTTCCTTAACCTTAACTCTTCCTCACCTGTAACACCGCAACACTCCTTCATCCACTTCATAGCTTCATAGGTGGTTACTTGGCTATTGACCCAAAGGTCTTTTTAAACCTAGCTGTGTGTACTCATTATAATACAAGAGAAACCCAATCTAAGGGATCTTGCCTAAACTTGAGATCTTAGTAAGCAACAACTTCCCATATCTAGGACGGTCATAAGTGAAATCCCCAGCAGGAATTTACAGATTCCCATACAGTGCTTAAACAGGGTCATAGAGAGGCTTTGTTTGATGTGAATTGGTAGCTTATTCCAGAGGAGTGGCAACCTTGAGAGACAAATCTGTCTCTCCAGCAGGTCCTATTTATGTCGCAGGCCAGCTTAAGGCCCCTGGAGTGGGTGACCCTTTGTCCCATTTGACTTGCAGATGTGCAGCATTTCCATTAGTTTTGGATCTGAGATAGCTCTGTAGGCCAGGCACAAGTTTCCTCTAAGTAGTTTGTATGCTACTGAGTACAGTGTCAGTGACTTTACTCTGCCAATGTATGACATGTGCTGGAGACCCTGAATTTTCTTGAATAAAAATCTCTGGGGTCTCTCAAGTTGATACACGTGCCTGGTAAGGGAGCATTGTACTCAATTATTGCCCTGATGAGGGTCGAGTACAGGGGTGTTATGACATATTTTGCTCTTGAGGCAATGCCTTTGCTAATGAGGTGTACGACATAGAATGTCTTCTTTACTACAGCACATGGTGGTCAAAGTCTAGGTACAGTCAACTTGCATTCCCAAATCTCTCACTATTCAGTTGTTACTTATAGGTTCATAGGTAGGTACTAGGCTATCAGCCCAAGGACCTAAGTAAGCCTAGCCAACAAGGTTCCATGGCTTACGCCACCCAAGAAAGTTAATTTCCTGTGCCCCTGTTGATCAGAGTCACAGAAGTGAACCCCGGGGTGTATTTCCTATTTCCCATCGACTCATCTAGATTTTTCTTGAAGTGTGCTGATGAGGAACTTTGCTTGACATAGATGGGTAGCTTGTTCCAGAGTATAGGAAGTCTCTGGGACAGGAATCTATCCCTCCAACATGTCCTGTTTATTGTGGTGACAAGGTTTAGGTCCCTAGAGCATTTAGCTTGGAGGGATTGGGATTTCTTTAGGTGTAGCATGTCCAACAGCTCTGGGTTTAACATAGCTTTATATGTTAGACAGAGATCTCCTCGGAGTAGGCAATATGCTACTGAGTAAAGATGGAGTTTTTTGAGATGGTCAGTGTAAGGCATCTGTTTGAGGCCAGTAATCCTCTTTGTGAGGAATGTCTTTGGCCTTTCCAGCTGCTGCATATGTCTTGTGAGGTACATTCCAAAAGGGGCATTGTACTCTAATGAGTGCTGAGTAGAGGGGAACCATGACCTCTTTTTTCCTGGATGAGAACCCTTTTGTGATGAGGTGTGCCACATAGAAGGATTTCCTGAATACTGTGGTGATGTGATTATCAAAGGAGAGACTACTGTCCACTTGGGTCCCAAGGTCTCTTATCACACATTCAGTATTAAGTAGACTGCTGTTTATGTGGTAGTTCATGAGTACAGAGTTTTTACCAAAGGGGATGACAATGCACTTTTTGGCATTGAGCTTGAGGCCATGCCTCTGACACCAGGCATTTGTCTCAATGAGGCCCTTCTGTAGGATGTCCACATCATATGGGGACTTGATGTTGGCTCCTAGTTTGCAGTCATCTGTGAACTTCATTAGCCAGAGGCCTTCTGTGTTAGCCTGCACTTTAGAGAAATAGATACCAAACAAGAGAGGTCCCAGGACTGAACCCTGTGGTACTCCACTTGTCACTGGCTTGAAGTCAGATTTGGAGTCTGCAACTTTTACAATGTGGGTTCTGTCAGTGAGCCATTTGGCAACCCATCTTGTGACATAGGGATTTATATCTAGTTTAGTGAGTTTAGCTATAATTCCAGAATGGGGGATGGTGATGAAAGCCTTGGCCAGTTCAAGATAGGCTGTGTGAACCACCTTACCCTCGTCTACGGCTTTGCTAACTGCCTCAAAGAAGTCGATCAGGTTCAGAAGGCATGATCTTCTTTTCACAAACCCAAACTGGGTGAGGTCCAGAGTTTGGAGGTTACCAATGTCTTTGTTTATGAGTTACATGATGATACATTCCATGGCCTTGCAGACCAGGCTCGTTAGGCTAATAGGGTGATAGTTCCCAGGATCAGTGATGGCTCCCCCTTTGTGGAGTGGGATAACTGTTGCTGTGCGCCATTCAGTGGGCACAAAGCCTGACGTGAGACTATGATTGAACATGGTGCTTAGGTGAGGAGCCAATTAATTCTGAAGTTTGTGTAAAATGCAGCCTGGGATGTTGTCCGGTCCCATGGATGCTGTGTTTTTGGTTTTAGAGAGTGCAGTTTTTACCTGCATAAATGTGATTACAGGGACTCTGCATTCTTCCTGTATGGATATGGGCCCTTTAGGGGGTGAGAGGGGGGTAAAGTTAGCACTGAACCTATCTGTCAGGATGTTGGCGATATCAGTTGGTTCTGTAATTTCCGTGCCATTGTGCTGTAACTCAGAGCAGATCTGGGTGTTGCCATTGAGATTCTTGACATAGCTATAGAATGCTTTGTGGTTGCCCTTAGAATCAGTGGCAATTTTGTTTTCATTGCTAGCTTTGGAGGATCTTATGAGGGATCTCAGCTTCTTACTGAGGCTGACCAGGGAGTTTCTCCAATTATGGGATTGTACTCTCTTTTGCAACAGTTTCTTCCTTCTGTTGTAAAGTTTGTTTATGGCAGGGGACCACCAGATTGACTTCCTTTTTTTGGAGGATAGCGTCTTGGTTCTGTTTGGGATAGCACAATCCATGCACTCATGTAAGTTCTTGTAGAGTGCATTTGTTTAGGATTCAGCAGTCGTAACTGTATTGCCCATCTGCATGGGTGTCATGAAGTTTGCCACTTCTGTCTTAAAAAGCATGAAGTTGGCTTTGGAGAAATTGTTTACCATGGTTTCCTTAATGATGGGTGGGGGCGGGATGCAGATATCTAGGGTGATTAGCTTATGGTCGGATCTGACCAAGGAGATGACTTCAGGTGTGGAACACCGGTCACTCATGTTGGTAATTACTAGGTCTAGGATATTGTTGCCCCTGGTGGGGGTGTGGATAAGTTGATCCAGGGCATTGGAATTTATGAATTCCAGAAAGCGTTGAGCGAAGGAGTTGGTACATGAGTAGTTTTCCCAGTTAATGGTGGGGTAGTTATTAGGATGTTTGGTTGAACCCTAATATTTTTCAGTATATCAAGAAATGAGGAGTGGGAATCCTGGGGCATGGTGAGGGATCTGTAGCAAGCTACAATTTGGATTGCAGTTTTACCCAGAGTTAGTTGCACTTGGAAAACCTTGGATGCATTATGCTGCGCAACTAGCCTGGAGGTGTGGATATCCTTAATGAATATGGATACAGCTCCACCTTTGGTACAGCAACAAACTCTAGGAACTACAGACCAATAATCTTAACCAGCCTTTTCTGTAAATCCACAGAGCAAATCATCATGGACCATATAAATAAGGATATATTTGACCCAAATCTTTGATCCAACACAATTTGGTTTTGTCAAAGGTGGGTCATACCTGTTAAACCTTGTGGAATTCTTTGAAAATTTCAAAAGAACCATAGACAAAGGCAAATCTGTACATACAGCCTACCTTGACTTAGCCAAGGCCTTTGACACAATCCCATATTCGGGCATCATTGATAAACTCTCCCAGTTGAATATAAAATCTATATGTCGTCAGGTGGGTTTCTAACTGGGTCACCGACAGATCACACTCAGTCTAAACTGGGGACTTTACCTCAAACAGCAGACCTGTCCCCAGTGGGGTTCCACAGGGGTCAGTACTGGGGCCCTATTGTTTGGAATATACGTCTCAGAAGTTCTGGCCAAAACACAGGGGCTGTGGCTGACTATGTTTGAGGACGACTGCAAATTAGGTACAATCGTTGAATCTCCAAATCATGTCTATATACTTCAAGAGGGACTTACACAAACCAATGACTGATGCCAAAGCCATGGATTCAAACTCAATGCTAAAAAATTCATTATCAACCCCTTCGGTAAAAATTATATCCCTGGAGACTATCATATAACTAATAATACCATAAGTGTTAGTCACATATCTTTGAATTTATTGCTGCTCAGTATCTGAGTTGTCTGGCTTCTGCTACATACCTACAATCAACTGCATTATTAGCTGAGTTAAGTACAAACTTGCAGTGTTAAAGATTGTACTGCATTTTATTTTTTGTCTGTTTAATTGTTTCATTGAATATTGTGGTCTGTGTCTCTCTGTAGTTATTTATTTTTCTATTTAATTGTTTCATAGAATATTGTGGTCTCTCTCTGTCTCTGCAGTTAGTGGGGGCTATTGTGTTTCACTTCATTGATATTCAGTGTTAAACTCTTAGCCTAGAGGGTTTTTCTGTATTTATAAGTGTTAGGCACATATCCTTGAATTTATTACTGCTTAATATCTGAGTTGTCTGGCTTCTGCTACATACCTACAATCAACTGCATTTCTAGCTGAGTTAAGTACAAACTTGCAGTGTTAAAGATTGTACTGCATTTTATTTTTTTGTCTATTTAATTGTTTCATTGAATATTGTGGTCTGTGTCTCTGTAGTTATTTATTTTTGTATTTAATTGTTTCATAGAATACTGTGTTCTCTCTCTGTCTCTGCAGTTAGTTTCCTGCCTAACCTCCCTGTTCTTGTTCTGGTATTAATTTTGGTGGCTTTGGAGTTGGCCGCCCCTCCTGTAAATTTGTGTTTGAGCACTCCTCCTGGGTCTATCTCATTTGCTCACTCAACTGAATACAGTGAGATCATACTTTGACTTCAGACACTCCTACCAGTCCCATCTGTTCAGCTCTATCCCAGCTCTATTCAGTCCTGTGTCACTAGCTCATTCTACCTAATACAGAGAAAACATTTCTGAAGGGCAAGCCACTTAGGTCCTTAATTTTTAATTATCTTCTGTTTCTCCTTTCTCCCTTCCCACTTGCCAAAAAAAAAAAAATCTAAGCTTGTTTCCTGTCTTTCCTTTAACTAGTCTAGTCCAGATACAGATTTGCTGTAACCAAGACTGGTTGTAAGCTTCTGAGCCCCCAAAGCCTTTCCGTGTAGAAGGGAAGCCTTCTAGCTTATCAGTGGGAGTGGTAAGCACCAGGTAGCCTATCTACCACGCGAGTGTTTTCTGGTCCAGAAATCGTAGTTTATTGGCTGTTTGGGCAGTTTTTCCATCTCTTTCAACTTTCTGGTATAAAGCCTGTGTTTGACCTTGTTTCCCACCTTTTCTGTAACTAGTCTAGTCCAGATACAGATTTGCTGTATCCAGGACTGTTTGTAAGCTTCTGAGCCCCCCAAGTCTTTCTGTGTTGGAGGGAAGCCTTCTAGCTTATCAGTGGGAGTGGTAAGCACTAGGTAGCCTACCTACCATAAGAGTGGTTTCTGTCCCAGAAATTGTAGTTTATTGCCATTTGGGCAGTTTTTCCATCTCTTTCAACTTTCTGGTTTAAAAGCCCATGTTTGCGCTTGTTTCCCACCCTTTCCTGTAACTAGTCCAGTCCAGATACAGACTTGCTGTATCCAGGAGTGTTTGTAAGCTTCTGAGCCCCCCAAGCCTTTCTGTGTTGGAGGGAAGCATTCTAGCTTATCAGTGGGAGTGGTAAGCACTAGGTAGCCTATCTACCACAAGATCCAGGTACAGATTCTTAGTTTTCGCACTTGAATTTGCTTATTCATGCTCAGAACTTGTTCAGAACTTGTTGCTAGCAAATTACTGCAACACTCAACCTTCCTCTTTACCTAGAGGAAAACAGTTTTTGTACTTACTTTCCTCACTTGCTTAGAGAAAAACAGCTCTTGTACTCACTTTCCTCACTTGTCTAGAGGAAAATAGTTTTTTATTCAGGCATGTCCAAGGTTCAGCTTCCAGTGTTCTCTCCTGTCTATCTGATGAATCTGGGCATCTTGGGGCAATGTAGCAATTGCCTCATGTACACAGACAACTCTCTCCTCCTACCACCCAACACCACAACCTGTGAGAGATGCATTTATCTAGCCAAACTGGATGTAAAGCTCTCTCCAACCAAGACTGACCTTGACAGTCAAGAGGAGAAGGTAAACACGTGCACCACATCACACTCATCACATAGTCCCACTAAATCTACACCACCAAAATCCACACATAGAAACACAAAAACATTTGCAGAGGTTCTCAATAATAATCTGCTCAGCCAACAGAGACCTCCAAAGCAGAAACGCAAGCAACCTCCACCCCCAATACAAACCAAATGACACATAGCCCACAGACTCAGTGTGCCAATAAATCACAGCCCAAAAGGCAAAACAACGTACCCAACACACTAGTCATAGGTGACTCTATAGTCAGGCACACTGATGTCCCACTCACCAGGCTAAACAAAGAGAAGGTTACTGTCAGCTGTCTGTCCGGTGCCAGGATCCGCCACATAACCCACAGACTCAGGTCACTCCACAAGAAGTACAAATATGACTCTGTCATTGTGTATGTTGGTGTGAACGACCTGAGTTGTACCTCCCTGGACTACATGAAAAGGGTTATGGAAGAGCTCTCCGATCTTGTACCCCAGGCAGGTATGACCCCAGCCCTGAGTAGCATCCTGCCATTGCCCAGAATGATACCACAGTACAAGGACAAAATGATTGATTTCAACAATTGGCTAAGCCTCTGGTGTCATTCTAAGGGGATCCAGTATCTGTCTGCCTGGGGTGACATGGACGACAGACCACAATGCTTTGCCAGATATGGCCTGCACCTGTAGCCCCTGGGATTCCGGATACTGGCTAAGGGTCTTGCTGCCCCATAGTGCCTTTTTTGGCAAGGTTCAAATGAGAAATTCACCACTGTAACAGGAACAGGCAAGCAAAAACTGAGGGTAATGCTACTCAATGCTAGAAGTCTAAATCTCAAAATGCACTCATTCGAGGCACTCCTTAAAATGGAGAACATCAACATCTGTGCAGTGACTGAGACCTGGTTCAAGGCTCTAGAGAGCACCCCTGCATTACCAGTCTATAACTCATACCACACTTTTTGGCCATCTAACCTGGGAAAGGGATGACGGTTGCTGTTTTCCATTCGGCAGGGACAAAACCAGTACTCAGGCTGTGGTTGAAGAGATTAACTAATGGAGATGCTAACTCATGTTTTAGAACATTTAGAACACAACCTGGGATGGCATTTGGTCCCATAGAGGCTGTATTTTTGGCCATGGAGAGAGCATTAATGACTTGATCTTTGGAGATGCAAGGTGGGTGAGATATAGAGGGAATGCTTAGTGGAATGTTTGGAGGGGACAGGGAGGTGAAATTTTCTCCAAATATGTCTGCTAATAGGTTAGTTATTTTTGCAGGATCAGTGTATGTGTGTGATGCCATCCACAGCTAATTCAGCACACATCTGGGTCCTACCTTTTAGGTTATGGATATAGCTGAAGAATGCCTTATGGTTATCCTTAGCTATGGTTGCTAAATTGTTTTTTTGAAGATGCTCTTAGGTGATTTTATAAGTTGTCTTATTTATTTGTTCAAGCAGAGGAGGATATTATTCCAGTGCTGGGACTTCTATTTTTTATTCATAGACAGCAGCTTCTTCCTCCTTTTGTATAACTTATTAATGTTAGATGCCCACCAGGGAGACTAGTTTTTTCTTGAGGATCTTGTTTTGACCCTATCAAGTACAGTTGTGTCAATACATTTGTGTAAGTGTTTGCACAGGGCATTTCTGTATACTTTAGTATAGTTGTCAATGCCATCTGTGGGAAAAGGAGCTTGGAAATTATTTATGCCATCCCTTAGGAGGGTATAATTAGTCTTGGTGAAATTTTTAGCCTGATTTTCTTAAGAGGGGTTCGGGTATTATAGCTACTTCAAATGTGACTGATTTGTGGTCAGATTTAACCAGTAAGAGTCCTATACTGGTGCAACAATCACCCATGTTGGTGAGGACTAGGTTGAGAATATTTGCTCCCCTTGTAAGGTTGCATTCTATTTGTTCCAGGCCAATAGTGTTAACAAAGTCCAGGAACCTTTGTACGAGCATGTTGCTACTCATATAAGTTTCCCAGTAAATGGAGGGATAATTAAAATCACCCATGAGTAGAGTGTTTGGTTGCAATTTAATTGTCTCAAGTAGGTCCAAATAAGCAGAGTGGGTATCTTGGTTCATTGAAGGTGGCCTATAGCTAATAATAACTTGAAGGGGGGGGTCTTACCCACAGTTAGTTGAACTTGGAGTAACTTCATAGACTTTTCCTGTCTAACCAGTCTAGAGGTGTATTTATCTTTGATGAAGATATATACTCCTCCTCCTTTGGTTCTCACATGTTCATTTTGCGTTCTGTAAGTGTGGAAGGCATTGTAGCCTTTCAAGGCCAGGGTACTCTCTGTGGTGCTGAACAAAGTTTCTGTGACTGCACAGACATCAACATCCTCCAGGGAGAGGAGTGCTTCAAGAGAGTGCAGTTTCTGATTTAAACTTATAGAATTTAACAGTATAACCTTTAATTTATTTGTAAGTAATATTTTCACATCAATTTTGTTCTTGACAACCTTGTCTAGAAAAGGTACTATGGGGGAGGCAAGTGCATTAGCCAGTAACTTAAAGCCTAGAGGTCACAGGTGAAGACCATCTCTGGCAAAGCAGCGTGGTCTGTCAACCTGTCATCCCAGGCTGACAGGAACTGGATCCCCTTGGAATGACAGCAGTAACTAAGCCAATTTTTGAAGTCAATAATTTTTTGTTTATATTGTTTTATCATCCTAGGTGAGGGTGCAATGCTGTTCAAGGCTAGGGACATACCTGCCTGGAACACATATTCATAGAGTTCAATCATGTCTGCCTTCATATAGTCCAGTGAAGTACATCTCAAGTCATTCACATGAACATGAACTATGATGGAGTCATAATGGTATTTGTTGTTGAGAGACTTGAATGCATCTGTGATCTGACGGACCCTGGCATCCAATAGACAACTCACTGTAACTTCTCCTTGTCCAGCTTGGTGAGTGGGACAGCTGTGTGTCTCGTAATGTAGTCACCTATGACAAAAAAATTTCTTTAGATGCACTTTGCCTTAGGGGCTTATTTGGTGAGACACTGGTGCTTGTGTTTTTATGAGCATTGAGTGCTATAGGTGCTGTATTAGGTGCAACGTGTTTGTGTTTGGAAGGTCTCTGGTGTTTAAGAAAGTTTCTGGTGAGTATCTCTGCTTATGATGGTTTATGGTTTATGTATTGAGTGCATGGTTTGTGTAGGAGGTGTAGTATGTGAGCTGACAACCTGTTCAGTGTTACTATTCTGTCCGTGAGACAGCAAGGATTCCATATTCTTAGTGTAGATGCATCTCTCACAAATTGTACTTGGGTGATTTCAGAGTAGAGGGTTGTCAGTGTACATGATTCATTTGCTACAGTGTCTCAGGATACCCATGTCAATCAGGCTGGTAGGAGAAATGGAGGAAAGCTGACCATCCATAATGCCAGCATAAGTACTGTTTTCATACTGGTGTGAGAAAATGGAGGGGTGTAGTATACTTGGGTGCTCTAAATGGGATCTATATTAATGGGGTGCTCTATAAAGGGTTTATACTAGCAGGGGTTCTCTAAATGGTAAGAGACTATTGTAGAATTGGTGGTTCTGGGACTGTCTGAGGGGTAAAAGAGCAAATGAGGTGCTCTCTGAGCAGCTAAGTGCAATTTAAGGACTTCTTGGCCAGATCATGGGTAGCTACTAAGGGAAAATTTATCTACTGAAGTTTTTGCATCTATAACCATGAATGGTTACCCCTATTGCACGATAGTGCATTATGGTGTATGGAGGTGCACTAAACGTAAACAGATGAATACAGCAGAGCAGTGTCTGGTCACCTAAGTCTGTGGCACTGTGTTAAAACAAGCACAAACCTGTACAAATGTAGGGCTTATGTAGCAACAGTGAGCACATTGAATAAGAAATTTAACCAATAAAAAAAGCTCAAAACTGAGCCCTGCGCCAGCAACATTCAGTCAGATGAGTCTTAACTGTACTCTCCTGCCACAAGGATGCAGGGAGGCCCTCTCCAACAAAAGATAACCTGGTTTACTGTTCAATTTAACAGACAGAACCAGAATCAATAGGTCTGAATCTAGTCTATGCTACAACATACAAAAAGTGCAACAAATCAGCAAGAACAGTTTATAAAAATCAACAATATAGCAAAAATACAGTTTAAAGTACAAAATACACTCTATAATTGTAATTGTGGTTGGTAGACTAGAACAGATTCCTTAGATTGCACAGATGAATACAGCAGAACAGTGACTGTTTGCTTAACTCTGCGGAGCTGTGTTAAAACAGTGAGCCACTTCACTCTTTAAAACTACTATTTCCACCCTCATCTACCCCACCTCTCACCCCCAACCCCACAGGCATCTTTGGACAAATTAGTTTTTGTCAAAACTGCATTTAACTCTGTGTAGTGTGTATCACTGTAGGGTTGCAAAGCAGCCAGTTTGAAAATAAAAAGATATTATACTTATTGTATTACAGAAAAGAGTCAGGATAAAAGGAATTAAAAAAAAAAAAACTGTTATAGACATAAAACATAGTAAGGCTAGATAGGACCAAAGAAGGATGTTATTCCCAGAGCTGACAATAAATGTCCACCAAGTGACAAGCAGACTGAGCAGGCAGGGTCCCATGGCAAGTAGAACAGAGACAAGAAAAAGTAAGCTTTCTTGCAGAAGTGTAATATAATAATAATGGTCTTAAAATTAGAAGGGGACTTTAATAATTTCATAATGAAGCTGTTAAAATATGTTAAGGAAGAGGAAGTGAAGCAGCTGAGAGGTGTTGTTAAAAATAGACACAATAAGCTGGTCATCACAAATGATATCCCTGGATATCTTCTTTCTGCAGTCCTCAGTAATACGTTGAAAAACTTCTTCTGTATTTTGTTTTTATTGAGTACCAGGTGGCAACATACTGTCTTTAGAATGAAAAATGTATCTGGGACCAATGTGGTCTATAATTAATTATTATTCTTGTTAAAGTCTGCAGTTTGGTAAGAATTACACTATAGAAATGATTCAAATAAATTCCCAAGTCTGCAGCATGCAGCCTGTAATGTTTACATTTGAAAAAAGTGTACTTTGATGTTTCAAAGGGTGAGTCATACTAAAGGTTTCATAACATAGCCATTCGATCAGTATTAGTCTTGGCAGGATTTAGTTTACATTAACATTAAACTGACTTTTCTTTCTTATTAAAAAGTGTGACTGATGTTCAAAAGAAATTCAAACCTTTGTCTCATGGAAGTAGATAACTGATAAGTTTATTTTTGTAAATAGGTAGGTTCACTTGTTTCTGCTGCTGCTGCTATAAAATGTTCTTTCGCAGGTGACACTAGGATAAAACCATTAGTTTGCATGTCAGACTAGGGGACAAAAAGAAGCTAGCAAATGTCTTTGTTAAAAGTCTTGGCATGTGCAAACTTTTGGTGTTCTAAAGTGTGCTAGTTAGACTCTGAGTAAGTCACTTAACCAAACTTTGCTCTTAGGTGACCCCCCCCCCCCCGAAAAGGGACACATTTAGTTAACAATGTATTAATAAATTAAAAGAGCTTGCAATTCATCTCAAATAAAGTCTGTGATGCAGATCCTTCCAGTCAAGCTTGAGTAAATTTCATACCCAGTTTAAATAAGCAAATAGTGATACTGCTGTGGAAGATAAAGGGACTGTTCTGAAAAGAATGCTTGGTCCATTCTTAACAGCTGAATGCATAATGCACTTATATTATTGCAACTAGATACACATTAACTAGGAACTGTAACAACTATTCATCGCATGCACATTCATAAAATTTACTAGGTGCAAGCTGTAAAAGGTTACAATATTTGATTAAAGCTGAATAAGGCTGAGCATAAACTGTATTTAAAGCATAGAGATTTGTAAAGCCTACGTATAAAATGTAGAAAATGCAGAATAAAGTTCATATTCCAACCCACATTATGAAAAGATGATGGTAAAGGGGTGGCTTGATGTTTTTAAAATTTGATAAGAAGCTAAACTTATTGGACATCATTTTCAAACTGCATTATATTATTAGTAAGACTATAAACGTATCCTCATCCATAGCTTTCTTAAATAAAAAAAAAATGGAAAATTATTGGTCATGTTTCCAAATAAATTGTTCAGGGTTTTTGCATATTACCATCCGTACTAAATGCCTGTCTTACGTGAGTGCCACTTAAGTGAGTGTAACTGTGGGTTCAAATCTCATTACTGGACATTTGCTTCATTCAAGATTTTAACTTTTGTGTAGAAGTTGGAACAATTAGCAGATATGTACAAAATTGGAATAAGATGCAATAAAATATGGAGTTATATTGCATTGCTCACTGTGATTTAAAAACTTTTGTCATAAATCAACCACTGATGTTACCTTAGGTGCATGGAATTAAAGTGTGTTTCTGCAATGTTAATGCATTATTAAAAGCAAGAAGTATCAACTGCATAGCAGAGTGATATAAATAGTCAGTTCAGATGCAACAAAAAAGAGCTGTTATGACAAAAGCCAAAGCAGACTTGTGGTAGCAATTGTTGTAACTGGCAAGTGCACAAAATGGTTGAAATATTGCATCAAGCTTATTGTTCTAAGAAAAATAATGGTTTCTGAGTATATTCAACACAGTAACTATAAGCCTACAATAAAATGAGCCATGTAAGGCAAAGCAAAGTAATAAACGTATTGTTTGGTTATAACTGAGCATTTCACATGTTGGGTGTCTGAGGGGGGAAGTAGTAGTACTTGTGATGAAAAACATTTTGGAAGAGGTCATAGATGATATTCCACTTTTTTCTAAACAGAAAGATGTTATGTTGAAACATGTTTTACTGATATACAGAAAGAATGGCCTCCCATCGTAGACTTACTTCATACTCTCTATAAGCATATTTTGCACTTCAGTTAAATGAAATATCCACAGTGAAGCTCTTCCTGCCAAAATGACATTTTGCAGTATTTTTTGGCTTTTTTTAAACCAAATACTATAGAATATATGTGTATGAATGTACAGTGTGGTTAGTTACCAAATGTGCTGCAGTATTAGTTACCAAGGGTGTTGCAGTAATGTTTAATTTGCTATTGTAATGCAATATGTACATATGAACTGTGTTAGCAAAACAAAAATAGTAAAATGTTTGACTTAACCTTTAAAAGGAACAATGCATGTTTATGATGCCATACATTTGTAAAGATAAAGGTGAGCTTATCTTAGAATGTGCATAACTATGCAAAAATGGCAAGTTGATCATACGCCGGTGTAAAATCAACTTTTTATTACACGAGAAACACAAGCATTTTCACTCTCAAAAGTTCTTCATCACACAATATATTTAAGAAAGAAGCTTAACTACTATCCCAAAACCTTCAGAAATCATGTGGTTGTTAAGTGATTTAAACTACGTTTTAAGTAGTGGTTCAAAAAATACAAGCCAGGATGTGTAATGTCTTGTAACTCAATAATCCACTCATATTCAATTTTCTCAGTAACATTAATTATATTGCCACCTCTCAAGGTAACATTGATCAGTTGCAAAACTAAAAACGTAAAAAATATGTTTCAAATCTTAATCTTTAATATTTTTTGCTAATGCATTGTAAGATTTTGTTTTCTTGTATTATAAATATATTCACTGATTCTTTCTTTTAATGTTCTATTCACTTTACTCAAATAGAAGAAATAACATTCTTGGTAGCCGGCTATATAATCTATTGGCAGTATTATATTTTGCATAGGCATTAGTTTTATACATTTTCTTAGTAACTGGATGTATAAATGTCAAAGTCTGCATTGTGTAATTACAACACTTAACAGCCATAACAAACGTTTATATTCTATTAAACTTGATATACATCTCTTGAGCATTGGCTTTATTATCAGATTGCCTCTTCAGTGCTTTTTTTTTTGTTCTTAAAAGAAAATGATGGGTGAACACCCATCATTTTCTTAATCTCATCATTCACTGTCAAAACTGATTCATAGGTTAATAGGTTCATAGGTTGGCACTAGGTTATTGGCCCTAGGGCCTATACAAGCCTAGCCATAACAATTCCCTGGATATTTCTTCCCACAACATTTACTATCTGGGCCCCTGTGTAGCAGGGCGACTGATATGATCCAGGGGTGAATTTCCTATCTCCCATCCAATCATCAAGGTTCCTTTTGAAGAGGGCCAATGAGGTGCTCTGCTTGACATGTATGCGCAGTCTATTCCAGAGTATGGGGAGTCTCTGAGTCAGGAACCTATCTCTCCAGCATGTTTTGTTCATTGTGATGACACGGTTTAGATCATTGGAGCGTGTGGCTCTGAGGGATTGGGATTTCTTTAAGTGGAGCATGTCCAACAGCTCAGGGTTTGACATGGCCATGTATGTTAAGCAGAGATCACCTCTGAGTAGATGATATGCCACAGAGTATAGCTGGAGTTTTTTTAGATGGTCAGCATAGGGCATCTGCTTTAGGCCTGTGATTCTTTTAGAGAGGTATTTCTGCAGCCTTTTCAGCTGTTGCAGATGTCTTGTGAGGTACATACCAAATGGGGTGTTGTAGTCTATAATGGGTCTAAGAGGGATGAGTACAGTGGGATAATGACCTACTTTTTTCTGGATGAAAAGCCCTTAGTGATGAGGTGTGCCACATAGAAGGATTTCCTGACTGTTGTGGCGATGTGGTTATCGAAGGTGACACCACTGTCCACCTGTGTCCCTAAGTCTTTCATCACACTTTCGGTGTTTAGTGTATGGCCACCTATGTGGTAATTCATGGGTACATGGTTTCTCCCAAAGGGGATAACTATACATTTCTTGGCATTAAGCTTGAGCCCATGGCTCTGGCACCAAGCATCTGTTTCTGTTAGACCCTTTTGTAGAATATCTACATCATTTGGGGATTCAGTAATGACTCCCAGTTTGCAGTCATAGGTTCATAGGTTGGTACTAGGCTATCAGCCCTAGGGCCTATACAAGCCTAGCCATAACAATTCCCTGGCTATTTCTTCCCACACTATTTACTTCCTGGACCCCTGTCTAGCAGGGTGACTGACATGATCCGTGGGGTGAATTTCCTTTCTCCCATCCAATCGTCAAGGTTCCTTTTGAAGAGGGCCAAGGAGGTGCTCTACTTGACATGTACGGGCAGTCTATTCCAGAGTCTGGGGAGTCTCTGGGTCAGGAACCTATCCCTCCAGCATTTTTTGTTTATTGTGATGACAAGGTTTAGATCCCTGGAGCATGTGGCTCTGACGGATTGGGATTTCTTTAAGTGTAGCATGTCCAACAGCTGTGGGTTTGACATGCCCTTGTATGTTAAGCAGAGATCGCCTCGGAGTAGATGATATGTGACAGAGTATAGCTGAAGTTTTTTTAGATGGTCAGCATAGGGCATCTGCGGCCTTTCTAGTTGTTGAAGATGTCTTGAGAGGTACATACCAAATGGGGCATTGTATTCTATAATGGGTCTAATGAGGGATGAGTACAGTGGGACAATGACTTCCTTTTTTCTGGATGAAAAGCCCTTAGTGATGAGGTGTGCCACATAGAAGGATTTCCTGACTGTTGTGGTGATGTGGTTATTGAAGGTGAGACCACTGTCCACCTGTGTCCCTAAGTCTCTTATCACACTTTCTATGTTTAGTGTACTGACACCTATGTGGTAATTCACGGGTACATATTTTTTCCCAAAGGGGATAACTATACATTTTTTGGCATTGAGCTTGAGCCCATGGCTCTGGCACCAAGCATCTGTTTCTGTAAGGCCCTTTTGTAGAGTATCGACATAATTTGGGGATTCAATAATGGCTCCCAGTTTGCAGTCATCTGCAAACTTTGTTAGCCAGAGTCCCTTAGTGTTGGCTTGTACTTCAGAGAAGTAGATGCCAAACAAGAGAGGTCCCAGGACTGAACCCTGAGGTTCTCCACTTGTCACTTGTCTGAAGATGGATTTGGAGTCAGCTACTTTTACAGTGTGGGTTCTGTCAGTAAGCCAGTTGGCAACCCATTGAGTGACATAGGGATTAATGCCCAGCTTAGTAAGTTTATCTATGATTCCAGAGTGGGGGATGGTGTCAAATGCCTTGGCGAGGTCCGGATAGGCTATGTGGACTGCCTTACCCTTATCCACAGCTCTGGAGACTTATTCGAAGAAGTCAATCAGGTTCAGGAGACAAAATTGGCCCCTCATGAACTCAAACTGGGTGGGGTCCAGTGTTTTAAGGTTGCCAGTGTCTTTGTTTATAAGTTCCATGATAATACGTTCCATGGCCTTGCAGATCAGGCTCATCAGACTGATGTGGCGGTAGTTCCCGGGATCCAAGGTGGGTCCCCCCTTGTGGAGTAGGATAACTGTAGCTGTGTACCACTCAGTCGGCATGTAGCCTGAGGTGAGGGTATGATTAAACATGACACTTAGGTGAGGTGCCAGTTCATTTTGTAGTTCATGTAGGACACAGCCCGGGATGTCATCTGGTCCCATGGATGCTGTATTCTTAGCTTTGGAGAGTGCGTTTTTTACCTGTGTGGCCATTATTACCAGAATTTGGCAATCTTCTGGTATTGAGATGGGCCATTTAGGGGGTGAGGAGGGTGAAGTTGGCACTGAATCGATCTACCAGGATATTGGCAATATCGTTGGGATCAGTATATTTAATGCCATTCTGTTGTAGCTCAGAGCAGATCTGAGCATTCCATTTAGATTCTTGACATATAGAATGCCTTGTGGTTGACTTTGGAATCTTTGGCAATTTTATTTTCATAACTAGCTTTGAAGGATTTTATGAGGGATCACAGCTTCTTACTGAGGCTGGTAAGGGAGTTTTTTTCATCCTGGGATTTTCCTCTTTTCTGCAACAGTTTCTTCCTTTTGTTGTAAAGTTTGTTCATGGCAGGGGACTACCAGATTGGGTTCCTTTTTTTGGAGGAGAGCATCTTGGTTCTAATTGGGATGGCACGATTCATGCATGAGTGGATGTGTTCATACAGTGCCTTAGTGTAGGACTCAGCAGTCGAACTTTTAGTTCCCATCTGCATGGGTGTCATGAAGTTTGTAACTTCTGACTTGAGTAGCATGAAGTTGGCTTTGCAGAAGTTTTTTATGAAGGTTTCCTTACTGGGGGATGGGGGTGGGATGTGGATGTTAAGGGTGATTAGCTTATGGTCTGACCTGACCAACGAGGGGGTGACCATAGGTGTGGAGCATCGATTTCCCATGTTGGTAATGACCAGGTCTAGGATATTGGAGCCCCTGGTGGGACTATGGATTAGTTGATCCAGGTCATTGGAATTTATGAATTCCATGAACCGTTGGCCAAAGGTATTGATACACGAGTAGTTTTCCCAGTTAATGGCAGGGTAGTTGAAATCACCTAGTGAGTTATGTTTGCCTGTCAAGCAAATCTAAATGGCAAGAACAACTTGCTTGCTTGGTGTCTAGTACTCAGTGAGAGACAATCTAAGAAAAGGAAATATTTGTTATGCTAAATTGGTGTGTTAAACTTGTAAAGAAATTTGCCATGCAAAACTCTATGCATCAGTTGACTAAATTAATCTAATTTTTAACTCTGGGCAAAAAAGCATTTTTAAAAAGTAGCCTGTGTTCTTCAATAAATTGGTTCTTAATACATTTGATACTAAACAGGGCGGCCACGGTGGTGCAGTGGTTAGCATTGCTGCCTCACAGCAAGAGGTTCTCCGGTTCGATCCTCGGCTGGGGTGCCTTCTGTGAGTCTGCATGTCCTCCTGTGGTCGTGGGTTTCCTCCGGGTGCTCCGGTTTCCTCCCACATCCCAAAGACATGCTGCAGGTGGATTGGATACTCTAAATTGGCCCTAGGTGTGCGTGTGAGTGTGCCTTCTGTGGAAGGTTGGGCGCCGGGCTGGCAACTCGACACCGTAAAACTCCACTGCCATTCAAATGTGCGGACAAGGTGATCCGCTGTGGCGACCCCTAACCGGGAAAAAGCCGAAAGAAGAAGAAGAAGAAGAAGAATACATTTGATACTAAATCAGTTATTCATTTGGTAGAAAATACATATAGGAGAAACACAAAATGAGTGACCATAAAATAGCAAATAGACAAGGGAGTGACTGCACATTTGTGATAATTGCATTTGGTTGAATTCAAGTTTAAATGATAAAGCTGAAAATGGAGGGAAATGAATGGTGAAAAGCTGCTGATTTTGAAAATGTACAGCCTGAATTATAGTAAATAGTATGTATGTGCAAGTGTTTATTGGTTAGGGCTAGAGTTATGGTTAGGTAAGGGGATGGATTTAGTGCTGTGCTTGATTGTGGTGCGGGTGTTGTGCGTCCATTTGTCATGATTAGTGGCACTATTAGAGAAAGGGGTTTTAGTAAAGTAATGTGTAGAGCTAGGGTTAGGGACAGTTGTAGGGTTAGTGTTAGTACACATAAGTAAGATGGTCATGTGTGGTAACCTTAATCCTATCCCTGCCCCTGCCCCTAAACCTAACCCTAAGCCTATGCAGTCTATTAGTAAAAACCCTTTTGATAACAGTAAAATAATAAATAATGCATTAATGAAACATAATATGCAAAAGGGCATTATTTTATTTTTTATTGATCTTGGAATAGCTTATAGAGAATCCACATGGTGAAAAGGGCATTCTTTTATTTTTTATTGATCTTGGAATAGCTTATAGGGAATCCACATGGTGGTGATATTAAACATCATTTTGAGGTTAGGGAGTGGAATAAGATAATAGATTTTAATGATACAAATGAACCAGGTTTGAATGATGTGGTCTCTTTAAAACTTGCTTTGAAACAAGGCACACACACACACACACACACACACACACACACACACACACACACACACACACACACACACACACACACTCACGCGCGCACACGCACACATGCACACACACACACACACACACACACACAAACATTTATGTGCATCATGACAGCAGTGCTTTATTGTATTATTTTGTTTGTCTTTGTGTTTACAAGTTAAAACTTAACTGTTGGTCATGTGATTTTTAATGCTTATAAAATGGAACTAGTAGGAAATTACATTTTTAAAACTTGGAAAAGCTTCATGTGAAAATGCATGGTTGATTTACAAAAAAAAATGTAAGTTTTCTTTCAGGTGCTACATGGTCTCTAAGTGCCTTTTCTTCTTTCGTTGTTACTGTGCGCTACCATAGTCTGCTGTTGTGCATATTTTACTATTCAGACAATACTTGATCAGGGCTTTGTAGCTGTTGTTTGCTGACAGTGGAAGAGAAGTTGTTGGTGTTTTGTGATTGTCTCATTTTGTGTGTCATGCATTTGTGTTTTTGTCCTTTTGTGGTCATTCATTTGTGTTTCTCACATTGGTATGTTTTACCTGTGATGAGATAGTCATTAAACCACACTATGCCAGTAAGTATAAAGCATTTTTGTTTTTTAAGACTGGCAGACAACGACCCCCCCCCCAAATAGGTCATTTGGTCTTGTAGTACAAATTATGAATAAATAGTATTAGTTCTGTAATTACAGCAAACTTCAACTGAACCCAAACAAATGTACAGTAATGTTATTTGTGAGTCCTCAGGAAGTGAAAGACTGTCCCACGATAAATATATTTGCCTCACATATTAACAAAATACTCTGATAGACCATCTGTTATTATCCTCACTAGCCTTCACAAAACATATCAAATACCTTGTAAAGTAAGCCCTCACTTACCTAAAAGCAGTTTCTCAATATCCTGCCCCTGGCTCTAGGTCAGCATTAACTAAAGGGTTTTTATTTTAGACTACAGTAACAGCCTTCACCTACTGGTCTTAAACTCAGTTTACTATACAAACCTTGAATAAAATATATTTTTTCATTAATCTATTACTGTACAAAGAACATCATGGTACAAGCCTAAAAAGTTAATTTGCCTCTAAGAATCCACAAGGGCCACTTTTCTTCTCTCATGCTTTACTTATAAAGCTATCAACTTCAAGGATTCCCCTCTTTCTCTCCAACAGCTGGAAAGCAACACCCCTTACATAAGCTATATTTAAAAAAAAGCAATTTATGAAACTAATTTCTGTAAGCTGGTCCTAGCAGACATATATAAGTACCTAGAAGACATTTATCAGTGTCACTTTTAAAGAGATACTGGCTATTATTTCCAAATACCCATGTGAAAAATTCAAACACTGGTGTCCATTTAAAAACCTAAGAAGTATGCTAAACTAAACTAGGTCTGTAAAATATGTACATACCGTAAGTCAAAAACAGTATTTCTCTACGCTTGTGTGTGAGTGTGTGTGTGTGTGTGTGTGTGTGTGTGTGTGTGTGTGTGTGTGTGTGTATATATATATATATATATATATATATATATATATATATATGTGTGTGTGTGTGTGTGTGTGTGTGTGTAGGTCCCTCATATAATCATTTTTCTTACCTCTCACTTTTCCTTGACTACCTTACACCCAAATGTACTTTCATCCTGTCTTTTTTACAAATTCATACTGAATACCTACGTTGACCTAATGACCTTTACTCCCTCTCATGTTCTTTACATCCCAGTTTTTCTCCTGTTAGAGAACATTGTCTCTGCAGGTCAACAGATTGAAACATCTCAATTCTAATGTAGTTTTTATTTCATCATGTGTATTATATTTGTTTTATACTGTCTTTGTAAATCTTTGTTAACCTTTTGAACTCTAAATTTGTAAGATATACTCTCTGTATGCTTAATAATGTATAGGATGCAGTTTTATTTTATATTCATATTATACTACTGTTAATAACCTTAATGTATTTATTTGATTTTTTATTTATTTTACATTTGTTTACTGGGAAAGTTTGACTGGACAAAGGTCCTTTTTCAGTGGAGGCCCGGGGAGAAAAGCTCCACATTTACAATAGAATAATTGTATAAAATTTCAAAACATTACACCAGAGAAGTAACACATGGATACAGAGTAATACATGCAGTGAGTTCTTAATACATCAATTTTACACATATAGACTACAGTTAATACACATTTCTAATAAGAGTAGATACTTATATTTCTATCTACCACATAACTTTATGTATGTGCATAATTATGGAGAGATAGCACAGGTAAATAATACTATATTATCAGGGAGAGATAATAGTAAAGAGATAATAGAACAGTTACTAATTGAAAAAAGTTGCAGGAAGTTTTGGGGGCAGAGATTGAGTCTGACTAATTACTGTGAAGCAAAGGAAGATTTAAGATTTGCAAAATACAATAATTTACTCCACATCAAAGTATGATTATTTTTTGTTGTTCACTTGCCTTAAGCTAGAGCAAGGGTCATGGCTGGACTGTGTTCTTATACCAGTCCAGTAACCCGGTTATCAAATTCAATATAAAAATAAAACGAAAAATAAAAATAAAACAAAGTCTCAATGGCTCAAAATATATGTGTCACTCTTACACCAAGGGTATAAGAGTAATTTTTATAGTTGCTATTATAACATAATAAGGCAGTTCTAATGTTAAACAAATGACTTATAAAGTATATTCTGCTTTGAAAAAATAAAATTTGCATTGCCAAATTAATCTTTTTAAACTGTGACAGAAATGCAAAGCAGTTAAAAGTGAAACTAATGCACTGGAAATAAATAAATCAGTGTCTGAGTCATGTAAATTAGGCTCATTTATTTTGTTTCCTTAACAAAAGTGCCCAGTGTTTTGTAAGGATTTAATATAATAACTGACTTATCAGTATAATTCAAAACACAGTTTTATGCTGCACTGACAGTTTAAGAAAAATGGAAGCAACCTATAATATTCTAGCTTTTCATATTGAAATAGTTCATTGCTGTGATCTATACTGTGTAAAACATACTGACAGACCAACTGCAGGATTCAATAAACTACATGTAGAGCCTACATGGAGTGTATCCATGTACATGGCCACAATGTGGTCTTGGTAATGCTCAGTGCATATTAATGTTGTGCGGCACACCTAAGTAAAGTTTCATGGTGTGCACCAGTAGTGTTGAATGCAAAACCTCATAGAACAACACAGATAACGAATCCATGTACAGGAAAGCACCAGTGTCCCATCCCCATTCCTCCTAACCTTCAAGTCCTACATGAAACCTTCTGTCTGTATTCATTGCCATCCATCCCAAATGATTATTTCAAAACCACAAATTTTATGAAGAACACCGGAAAAATACCAGCCAAAACCATGGAAAGACTGTCAGAACTAGTTATATCTACATAGTGTGATTTTCCTCTTTTATTTATTCATTTATTGTGACCCCTAACCGGGAAAAAGCCAAAAGACACAACATTTATTTTTATATTTATACCATGTTTATGCAGCGCACCACTGCATTTGGCAATGCTAACCTCTTTTGTTCAACGGGACCACTCATGTATCAGACATGACTCAGACATCCAGAAATAGAAACTGGATGCTTTCATTTGCTATTGCTCAGCACTGTTGGGCATCATGCAAACCTGCTAAGTGGGGCTGCACTACAAACTATATGCATACCATCTAATTAACCATGTATAGTAAAATACAGTCTGCAGGTAACATGTCTTGTGGTGACGTGTTTCTAGTCCAGGCTATGCAGACTTTATTTATACTGTTGTGACATTGCAGATTATACAAATAAAGTGTTAGTGTAACAAAAAAACCATGGAATAGCATTGGTTGTAAGCTATTTTGGATACATTTTGAAAAAGGTGAGCACACTTAGCATCCCGCAAACAAATGCACTTGTTTTACCATATTTGCACAATTGTAAGTGGCAAACATGTATTTCAAATGTATTAAAATTTTGATAGTGCACACTCTCAGTAAGTACAAGTGGTGGAAAAACATGTTATTTAAAGGTGAATATGTGGGAACTGTGCATTAGACATTTTGAGCTCATGTGCAGCAATAGCAGGCGTTGGTGAGTGAGTGCATTTTAGAGCACAGTCCTGGGGTGTCCAGGAGTCCAAGGTCTTTATTTGGCTCCTGGTTAAATACCATGGGCTCTGGATGCTGTAGGAGAGCTACACTGGCTCCCAGTATAAGTCAGAAGCCTGGGATAGTTTGGTCTGGGCCCTTACCAGTGGGGCTGGTATCCCCAAACTGGGGAACAATGTCATCACCACTATGATGACCTGTGTCACAGAAAAAGGGATACCCTTGATCACTGGATCAGGAAGTGTTGAGCAGGGCACACCCCAGACATGTGTCTATATGCTTTCCATGTATTACTTGTAAAAATTCAAGCTGAATATGGTAGAAACTGGTATTCATAATGCTTTTTCTTTTTCCCTTTTTTTCACAGCTACAGAAGAAAAGGCCTCAAATGTGAAATCCCATGCAAGGCAATTGGCCAGGATGTGAGAAGCACGTAGTAAGTTAGCATAATTATACAATGTGCTGTTATTGTAAACTTAGCAGTTGTAAATGCATTACTTGCCATATCCAAGAGTTGTATGAACTGGGGAATGCATATATGAACTGTAAAAGCAAGTATGCAGCATTCCTCTGTAGCATAGCTTTCAACTGTACTTATTTCTGCTAAATACCCAGATATAAGAATCACTGTTTTGGTCTGTTCATTGCAAGCTTCGTGGTTGTGTGGCAAGTAATTTATACTGAAGTCAATAAATAATGACTGTCAACATGTATGTTAACACAAATCCTCTGCAACTATCAATGTGTGTAAGAGCAACATTTGAAATATGTTCCTAGTTATGGGCCATTGTATACCAATTAATTTATGATATGTCAATATATTCTGCTCTAAAAGGTGGTGAGGTATGATCTGTAACACAAAGCAACAGTTGCATATTTTTATATAACAGTGAACATTCCAAAGGAAAAGTACTTTATTATAATAATAACTGTTTGTGGGTTATAATGCCACACTCCCCAAATGTAAAGCTCAGCTAATTAGAATATTGATTTAGCGTGTCATCAATAAAAACTAAAGTACTGTTAAGTAATCATCATTATGGCATTTGAAGGGCATACCCCAGGACCACTGTCTTGAATGGCCTGCTGTCTGGTGTAATCTCTGTACATGCATTTCAAGTAATAAAGAAAAGTTCTTAGCAGCTAGTATTGATAATGGTAGAATGTAAAAGAACAGAATACCTTAATTGAAGAAAGCATTGTATATTATATGTGAGTTTACTAATGTTCCTCTTTTTTTCCCATCCCACCCCTTCTTTTATTTTATTTATTAATGGATTTCTTATATATTTAAATTTTATTATCGTATTATATATAAAATCAGATTACTTATTATTATATTAATTTTTTACATCTTATTTTTGTTTATTATGTATAATTTCCTAATTCTTGGTTTTGAAATATTTTTTTTTCATTTTATGATGTATCATTTTATGTGTATTTATATTATTTGAAACTTTCTATACTGCTTTATAATTGTTTCATGCTTCATAGTTTTCATTTAGTTTGTTTTATGTTTTATTTACTGTTTGGTTTGAATTGTATTTATTACTACAGCACAGCAAGGTAGGCCAGTTCACTTTGATCCACTTACACTCACTCAACAGGCTGAAGCACCAAGACCCAGCACTTCTGGAGTGCAGTGTGGTGGCACCTCCCTGCTGCTCCTGCCCTACCCAGACCTTCAGGTAGTTCTGCCCCAGGGGTCAGGCCTGTGGTCCCCTCTTGCAGCAGAGGCAGATGAGGTACAAACATCACCCGTGGGTAGCTGCCAGCTGTGGTTCATAGGATTGTGCACCAGACCATGGGCACATGCCTACGCTAGATGGAGAGCCTACTTTCCATCCTGGTATGGCAGACCAGCCATAGGTACAGATGTAAGCTACTGCAGCCAGTGGCTCAATGATGGGACATTGCTGACAGTCCAATGGGTGAGGACTTGAGTCACACTGTTACCATGCTGACATCCCTAGGACCTCGAACCCCCCCACCTCCACCCCATCAAAGTTGTTTACCCCCCTCTTGTGTCCTTCATCGACCCTATCTCTTGTCTTGTATGTCTTGTCTGTCTGCAAATGCTTCCTCACCTTCTCAAGCTGCCTGCCCCCAACTTGCCTATGTCCCTTCTCCAACATTCCACTCTCTTCTTAAAAAAAAAAAAAAAAAAAAAAGGGCACCTTTCCACAAAAAAATGTTGTCCCATACACAGCTCTCCATTTCACACGTGTCTATTTGAGACACTTTTAATTTGGTCCAATTGGCTCTACAATGCAGTTATACTCTTGTCACCCCTCTCTGTGGTTGTGACAGTCAAAATTCAGCTAATAAAATGTACATTTGACAAGTTGTTACTGTTGAAGAAGTGGGTAGCTAGGGTTCTTTCCTATACCCTTCCTGCACATTCCTGTCTTCCTTTCACTTTGCTATTTCTCTCTGGTGGTTCCCCATTACACATAAATATTGTAAACGCAATGACACAGTCTCTATATCAAGTTATCTTAAGTTAAAGGCTGAATTTCACATTTAATTAATAAATAAATGCATTTAATTTTATATAATGTTATATTGTAAGGGACTAGATAGGGTTAAGGTAGTGTAATATAGGTAGTAAAAGTTTACAATATTTATTTGTTTTGTATTCACCTTGTTGCTGTGACCTTTATCAGATTTTAAACAAATGTTTTTGTTAATCAATTTTATTTAATTGGTTTTAGTCACATGGTTTCTAGAGTATTTAAAGAGATGAAACCAAATGATTTGGTTATTCTGATGAAGTCAATAGCATACTAGCTGACGAAAGTGCTTAATAAAGGATAGATATGTTTTGGAATCCACCTGCGGGCCATATTGTATATCTTTATCTGTTTTATTTTGCAACATTTGAAAATGGTGCATGCTGCTTAGCATCACGCAAACACGTTGCCCATGTTTGCACAATGGGAAACCGTAAAATGAAATTCATTAACACAGATATTATCATATCATTATACAACTGACAATATTACTGTGTTATGCATCAGGAAAATTCTTAGGATATGAGAAATACTAGGCAGCTGCTGTAACTCAGGGTCTCTATAATATGTGGTGGGACACCATTGAAAAAATAGAGATGCTTGCTGTAATAGAACCATGAATCTTATGCCTGGTACTCCTACAGTCATAGCCGTTGCCTGTAGAAGGATTAAAGAATACATATGTATGTTTAATTACTTTGTAATGTAATGCAAGGACACATTAGTAAAATACAAGTTTCAGTCCTTGTAACAGAACCCAGGACCATGTGAACTTAGCATCTACAGCCACAGGGAAGGTACATGAAAATATACTACATTAATATTTATCCTGAGTTTCTCACTTTTACACACAGTGCAACGATGCTTAGCGGGTTTGAGCTATGCAGGCTAACATTAAGTGAATGCATTCCAGGTATATTTTTAGATATCTGGTTCCCATCTGCTACCTGGGTCGTCCACTTCTACAGTTTGTGCACTGCTGCTGGGCGTGCAAAGCAGCTGCCCATAGCTGATGCCATTTGTGTTATGCACAGCAATGTGCAAACTCTAAATATTGAGATAAAAAGAAGTTATAATAGGCAGAATATAAAATAAGTGCATCACATACACTACTAGACTATGTAACTACACATGAAATATCCCCACATTGTTCTACAATCCAATTCACCATCTGATGTACATGTCAAGAACAGAATGGGCACCTTAACCCTGTCTTTCACATGTATACCTTTGTAGCAAGCAGCCACAGGCATCCAGCATTATACCTCTCAATCTCTTAGAGCAGGGAATCTGGCCAAAGGCACAATTATTGGGGGGACAAAGGCCTATAAATAGGGACACTCTTTAAATATTGCTCATACATACTTAGGAAGTGGGTAGAATAAAAGGTTATGTAATGAAAATTATGATTATATCCATATACATTATGGACATTCAATGCAAATCTGTACAGCTGAGAGTGATTGTCAGCACACAATCAAACTGAAAATAATGTACAGTCATAATAAAATATTGCAAGTTACCTGAACATTTCATGACATGTTTCACATTTACAATACTGGAGTAACTGATTACACACACTGTTATAATGTCTGCTTGCAAATATACAGCACTATTTTACATGTCTGTGTTTCTTGGTCAGTTATCTTTCCAGTAGTCTGGGACACACAGTGTGTACACCATTCAATATCATTGCATTTACAATGTTAAAGGATAATATGTGGGACTAATAGTCTGGGACACACAGTGTGTACACCATTCAATATCATTGCATTTACAATGTTAAAGGATAATATGTGGGACTAATATGATATGTGGCTGCCAACTGAGGAAAGACAGGTTGGATGTCACAAACAAGCACTGACTGTTCTTTTGGGGGTGGGGGAACAAAGAGGTGTGTCTGCTATGGCATTAATAAGACTGTGTTGGTCTGGTTACCCTACATGTGTAGCATCCTACCTGTCATATGATTTAGTTATGGTTGAGAACTGTCATCTGTAATGCAACCCTAGTACAGATGTATAGTGCTGTCAGTGGATGATTTTAGCCTCCTAGGTATTGAGTCAGTGTGCTATGGCTTGTCTCATAAGCAGTGCATGGAATTACCAAGCATGGCTATGTCTGCCTATGACCACACCTGCTGCTGGTTTCTTCCCTGGGAAGGAACTCATGTCAACTGTGGTAGCAGGGGAAACAGAGGTGAAATGATAGTTGATAATGTGGGGGGTTTGAACCTGGTATCTGCATAGAGAAAGCAAACAGGAGGTGCATATGTGATCTGACAGCCATTTCCAGGTGACTAATCTATGGAGTGTACATAATGATGTCCTTCATAAGGCGGATCAATACCTCTGTTATTTCTAAGCAAGTGGGCAAATTGCTGCCTGTTATGCAACACAGGTTCTGACAGCTACATCTGTCTGCTGCATAGCAGCAGCCGCTTGTATTTGAAAGCAACTGTATTGATGTTTCTGTGTGTATGAGGACAAAGTGTTACAGCCTCTGCGCACAATCCAGAGCAGGTAATTCAAAGACACACTGTTAAAGCCTAAACTGAGTCCAGACATAATAACCAGCAATTAGATACTCCTATTGTACACTCATGTCACAAGTTTACAGATGGGGTTTCTCCAAATAGAGATGTCATCTTCTTCTACCCATTTTTTGGACAGCATCATTAGGGCTCACCACAGCAGATGTTCTGCTGCCATGTCTAAACATTCTCTGGATCTTGCTTTGCTACAGCAACCATCTGCATGTTCTCTGTCAAAACATCCACACCTGACAGCTCCATCCTTACCATCCTTCCCTCAATATAGCCAGCATCACTCCTCAGCACATGTCTAAACCAGCACAATGCCACCACTCTGTCTTCATCTCCAAACTGTACAACCTGAGCTGACACTGTAATATATGGTCAATACTCCTGTCCATCCTCAGCTGACACAATGCAAACCACAGCATCTGCTACTCTGCCAACACCTGTTATGACTCCTGCCTTTTTGTCAGTGGCAACATCTGCAACCCGTATGACATAGCTGGTCTCACTACCATCTTGTAGACCCTCCATCTGTCAAAGGTAACTCCTGACACACTTCTCCACACACTCCACCATGCATGCTCTCTCTTCTACACCTGTCTTCTGCACTCACCATTATTCTGAAATGTTGGTCCAGAGTATTTCACATCATATGCCTTTGCCAGCTGTACTTCCTGCATTCTAACTATTTCTGTATCCTCCCTCTCAGTCAAGCACATATACTCTGTCTTAGTCCTGCTGGCCTTCATTCCTCGCCTCTGTAAAGCATATCTCCACCTCCCCAGGGTCACATACACCTGTACCCTACTCTCAATACAGACCATAGTATCATCCACAATAACCACAGTCCATGTGAACTCCTATGTGATCTAATGTATCGACCTGTACATCACCATTGCAGACAGATGTTATGATGTTTGTATATACAATAACAGTAATGTCACTGTTGTCTGTCTTATATGGGATGAGGTGACATCTACACATCTGTCAGGCCAGTGTGTGACCATGGCCTATTGTGACATATAAATATCCAATAATCTGATATAGCTGATATGCCATTTTTATACTGTTTGTGTGTGGTAAGCAGTGCACAAATGTGAGGCACACTGCTCACATCTGAGTTTTAATATTATGTTATATAATGAGGCACTCACACAAACTAGGAAAATTCTAGAGTGTGTGTTTGAGCTTCTGAAGTCACGGTTCTACTGCCTAAACATATCCGGGGGATTCTTGCAGTATACTCCACGCACATGTACACAAATATTTACAGTATGTGTTATGCTACACAATCTGATCCTGTGGAAACAGCTGCAGCAGGATCAGAAAGGGGAAGAGGCACACATCCCTCCACCAATGCTTAGGTCATCACAGTCACTTGGAGGAACCCCCCCAACTGCTGTCCTGTGGGCAGATATAGGTGTGCTCACTATGCTCTTGCTTTGGCTAAGAGATAACACATAGCACATTCATTGACCACTTAGGGACTTGGGGACTAATACCTTTCTCCTACTCACATACATACATTAAAAATGATGCCAGGCAACTCATACTACCTGAGTCTATCCATGCATTGGCTGTGTACTGCTTGCATCAGACAGAGTCAGACCTGCACTACAGTTGTGTCAACTGCTGCATTTGCAAGGTAGGCCCTTAACCTACACTGTAGTCTTGTGGAGTATTATGACATATCCTTTGTATCTATGAACTTGGCACAGTATGCAAGTAAATAGTGGTGTATTTGTATAGAAAATTAAGTAACATGTGAATACTCACACTATTTTACTAGTATGTGTCCATTTGTTAAGTAGTAAGCCTCATGCATGAAACCTTCATATAGTCCAAATGCAGCAGATTACTGGTACATTATTCAAGACAGAAGTCAGAAAGTGAGGCTACACATTGCAGTTTCCGACTTCAGACTTGTCTGTATCCTACCAGTATCTGTGGTTTGTTCCCCCACCCCTAAAACAGGGGTGTCCCCTTGTAAATGGTATAACAGTAATTCATCTATGCTGCCCACAAACCCACAGTAAATGGGTGTTTGTCACAATTATCATCCCCCACATTCCCAGGAGAATACTGTAGATTTGATTGTACATTGTATGTGTTAGATAACTCATGTATAGCAGTGTACATTGTCATTCAGGTGGCTGTATGATACATGACCCATGTTCTGGCAAGCTGCTTCTGTCCGTAATCCAGGCCGGGATTTCCTGATTACTAACAACACTGATTGAATGTATCTGGTGTGTGTGGTTGGAGGTCAGACATAAATCCTATTCCTTCTTTCACTGCTTCTGCTGCTCTCTGTGCAGATTGCCTAAGCCTTATCAAAAACGTTTTAAACATGCAGTGAATCATGCAAATGTGGACTTAAGACAATACAAAGTTGATAACTGTATGGGACACAGAGTAACACTTTGTAAAACACAACCTATTTCTAGTACACATCCAAAACCTCCACCTATATCAGGATTTGAACCCTCAACAGCATTACAGCTTCAACAGACAAGCTGGCTGCCTTAGTCTTTTTGGCCACAGAAGCAGCTTGCCAGAACATGGGTCATGTATCATACAGCCACCTGAATGACAATGTACACTGCTATACATGAGTTATCTAACACATACAATGTACAATCACATCTACAGTATTCTCCTGGGAATGTGGGAGATGATAATTGTGACAAACACCCATTTACTGTGAGTTTGTGGGCAGCATAGATGAATTACTGTTATACCATTTACAAAGGGACACCCCTGTTTTAGGGGTGGGGGAACAAACCACAGATACTGGTAGGATACAGACAAGTCTGAAGTCGGAAATTGCAATGTATAGCCTCACTTTCTGACTTCTGTCTTGAATAATGTACCAGTAATCTGCTGCATTTGGACTATATGAAGGTTTCATGCATGAGGCTTAATGCTTAACAAATGGACACATACTAGTAAAATAGTGTGAGTATTCACATGTTACTTAATTTTCTATACAAATACACCACTATTTACTTGCATACTGTGCCAAGTTCATAGATACAAAGGATATGTCATAATACTCCACAAGACTACAGTGTAGGTTAAGGGCCTACCTTGCAAATGCAGCAGTTGACACAACTGTAGTACAGGTCTGACTCTGTCTGATGCAAGCAGTACACAGCCAATGCATGGATAGACTCAGGTAGTATGAGTTGCCTGGCATCATTTTTAATGTATGTATGTGAGTAGGAGAAAGGTATTAGTCCCCAAGTCCCTAAGTGGTCAATGAATGTGCTATGTGTTATCTCTTAGCCAAAGCAAGAGCATACTGAGCACACCTATATCTGCCCACAGGACAGCAGTTGGGGGGGTTCCTCCAAGTGACTGTGATGACCTAAGCATTGGTGGAGGGATGTGTGCCTCTTCCCCTTTCTGATCCTGCTGCAGCTGTTTCCACAGGATCAGATTGTGTAGCATAACACATACTGTAAATATTTGTGTACATGTGCGTGGAGTATACTGCAAGACTCCCCCGGATATGTTTAGGCAGTAGAACCGTGACTTCAGAAGCTCAAACACACACTCTAGAATTTTCCTAGTTTGTGTGTGCCTCATTATGGTGTTCTTCCATGGATATGTGTGAATTTCTGATGGGTGTCATCCACAGTTCCAGGACATAGCTAGCATCCCCCAGTAAATGGCCCTGTGGGATATCCCCAGTAGCAAACATCTGGTACAGCTGTGATGTGTGACAGATATGGGAGCCATGATAATTGCCAGGGTTGCCAGCACACACATTGAAGATAATCCCCTGGGCATTGCACATGACTTGGCAATTGATGGAGTGGTATCCCTTGCGGTTAATGTAGATTCTACCCTGCTCACCAGGTGGTGCTTTGATGTGTACATGAGTGCAGTCCATGGCACCCAGTACTTCAGGATAGTATGCTACATGGTAGAACTATTGCATATTGCTGTCCCTCTCCTCAGGGCTAAGGGGGAAATGATATGTGCTCATTAGTATGTAGGAACATAGCATCTGTGAAGTGGTGGATTACCTTGAATGCTGATTCCTGTGACACCCCCATCATGTCCCAGCTGGTCTTTGAAAAGTACTTGTAGCTAATATCCTAAGGGCAGCACATACCTTAGTTTCCACTGGAATGGTTCCCCTCAGTTGGCTCTGGCTCTGACTAGAGGGTGGCAGAGCTCACAGAGCTCCTGTAATATGTCCCTGTCTACCCTGTGGTGCTCTACAATCTCCAGCTCATGTAGCACTTGGAAGGTTACCCTGGGACTGAGCACTCTTCTCCTTCTCAGCCTAGGCCTATTGTCAGCAGTACTGACTTCAGCTTTGAGCACATACAGATATAGAATAGCTGCAGCAGCCCATAGCATTATCTCAGTTAAAATTTCCAGGTCTCTACTCTAACCATCTTGAAGTATCAAGGGGAAATCAGAATGTAGGCTGTATATATACTTTATACATTTCTTGGGTAAATCCACCATGTTCTATTGGCTAATTAAGATTTAATTTACCTGCTTAAGATATAATTGACATGATTTAAAGGTCCTGCTTCAGTGTGCAATAGTGCGCTGTGTGCACTGGCACTCAGCAGAGTGCAGCAGAGTGCAGCTGTGCATAACTGAAGTAAGGCGTGTTAAAATGTTATATTTTCATCCCTGTTGTCATGAAACATACAGAAAACTGTAGTTAATGCTACTTCATTTCTATAAGCTGCAATGTCAGAACAGCAATGAGAAAAGTTGCCATACCCTGTACTTGAAGCCAGGACCATCTGATCTCCAGTCTAATACCTAACACCTGGCGCCACAGCAGTAGTACTGTAAAGTCCTATAACTGGAGGATATGAGCAGAGCACAGCCTTACTTACTGGGTTTGCATGATGTCCAGCAGTGCTCAGTAATATTGATTGAATGCATCCAGTTTCTATTTTTGGATGTCGAGCTCATGTCTGATACGTGGGTAGTCTGGTCATGCAAACAAGGTATGCATTGCCATAACCATTTGTGTGAAGCAGCTCACTGCACAATCATACACAATACACTCAAAAAAACAACAAATTTACCTGACACCCCTCCTGATGTAATTGATATCCATGGGAAACATAAATACCATGTAGGAGCTTACACGAAGTGAACAGGCCTATGCAGTTCCTGTTTTTTGTGATTTATGCAATCATTTGCTTAATATCCATGCTGAAAGCCTGGAAACTTCATGGTCACTTGCCATGTAAGCTGAGCAACAGCATGGGAGTACTACTTTAAAGACACAGGGCAGGGTATTATTGTACCTAGTGTGACATTACATTATACTTCTCTTTTCAATGACATTTCTGTTATTCATATTTAAAACCTTTTGCAGCAAGAGGTGCACTGCACAAACGTGGTAAAATATATTTTAAATGTATACTATTTTGACACACATACCTGATTCTTTTGGACATCCACAGTGTATACATCAGTCATTATATGTGTGTTATTACCTTTTCAAGGGCATTCTGTCCATATTTCTGGACTTTTATGTGCCCTTGCTTCCATGTAGACTCCTGTATGCATGTACACTACCAACACATACATGGAGTCTACACATTTCTGTTGAAGGTTGTTGGATCACTGCACTGTGTTGTTTCACTTCATTAGCATAAATTTCAGCTACTTATGCTGAAATTTGCATTCCACACAAGTTTCTGTTATTACGCGTGAATGTGCATGATTGTGCTGCATTACAAGGAGTTTACTGAATCTAAATCTCGCTGTACCTGTGTTTGCATCATACCACGAAGCGCACATGTAAAAATGAGTGCATAAGCTTTATTGAATTTGCACCCAGGTTTTTGCAAAAATTTATTTTATAGTCTTGAAACATTTTTAAATGCAGAGGTATCATGTTAATGATATAAGGTTAATTTTGGGCAGGCAGATTCACAAACATACTCAGGGTTTCATAAAGAACCTCACTGCCATTAAGAATTGTGGTAAAAGGACCTGTTTCTGCTATTTGGTAATTTGCAGTTCAGAGACATGTCAGCTGCAATGAGGAATGACCTCATAATCATCTCATTTACATGTCTATGAGACACCATTAACTACCACGAAGTGCAGAAGAGCACTTTCCTGTAGTTAACAGGGGTAGTGGCCACATCATGTTAGCAGTGGCATCCCACATTCATTCTAGTACACACAATACACACAATCAAAGACACACACACACACACACACACACACACACACACACACACACACACACACACACACACACACACACACACACGCACACGCACACCACACATATCCTACCTCTCTGTGTTGTTAGAATGTCCTTGATGTGTCCTTTGTCCTGACATGATACATAAGAAATGGATGATTACAGTCAGTCATTAATCCCAGACATTACAGTTAAACACTTCAAATATGCTTCATTAAAGCCATGGTTTTGCAAAAGCTGTTATACTAATGAGTTTCTCTAAGTTTGTAGCAGGACTCAGTAACATCAACCTCTGATTTTCTTCCACCACTAATTTCAACTTGTTTTGAGCTTCTGCTATGCCTAATGTTTCCTGTCCCTCTCCCTCTCTTTCATATGTCACAAACTGTTCCAGGCAATAAATAATGGCTGATATCCTCATTATACATTTAAAAAGTCCTCCTGTACTAACTTCTCAGTTAGCAAAGTTGGTTAATGCTGATGTTTCTTGTAGCAAGTGTCAGGCGTTGAAACTACTGTCCTTTGCATTTTTTTAAATTCTTAATACTTATGTTTTACAGCAGATCCCTCGGTCATAGTGATGTCTCAAATGAATAATATAAGAGGTGTTTGAATACAGAGTTAAAATCCCCTTTATGGCACTCTATTTATAGTATTTTTGGTGTCTATTGGTTCCTGCTTCTCTTTTTTTTCTTTTTCATTTTATATTAAGTGCCTGTGTAGTCTTTCCCAAGCAATGTTACATGTAAGTGCCATAAAGGCACTTACATGTGACAAACACCACACAGCATCACCCCTAATCTCCCTGTACTTACCAGATATAGCTGTCATAACCAAGACCTGGCTAAGGCCCCATATAAATGATGAAGTAATTCTAACCAAAGGCTATAGCAATTTTAGACTTGATAGGCTAAATAAACTGACTGGAGGCATTGCTATCATGTTCAAAGACTCCCTCAAACTAGTTAATCTAAACTGCACTCCAACCTGACATCCCCAATGCTGAAATATTAACTGCAAAGCTAGTTATTAATCACCAAAAAACAATAATAATCATCGCCACCTACTTTGCCCCAGGGAAATACCTATCCATCATAGAAAACCTCCTGTGCTGGGCTTCAACTAACTTCGAACAAGAAAGAATAGTACCAGGCGACTTCATCCTAGACTGGCTTACATGCTCCTCTGATAACCCATCCAATTATCAACCTCTACAATTTTTCTCAAACCATTAACTCTGCCACCCACATTGATAACTCCAAAACAGAATCATTACTAGACTGGATACTTACAAATAAGCCCAACCTAGTCACCATTCCCCAACCTTTCTTCTCAGGAAATAGGTCCACTCGCCTAACAACATCATATTCAAAAACATCTGCAGCAAAAAAAAAAAAAAAAAAAAGATTTCCCCCAGTATATTTAACTCACTTCTACAGCAATGTGACTGGTCACCTTTAATATTCCCCCAGTTAGACTTTGCTGTGCAATAATTTAACAATGCATTCCTCAAGATATTAAATACTTAGCTCCCATCAGGAAAATTTGCTCCAAAACCACATAACTATCTTGGTTAACAAAAGACACTAAACTACTTCTTAAACAAAGGGATAAGGCCTGATCACTACCAAAGTACCAAAAATAAAGACATCCTCACCTCTTATCAACAACTAAGAAATCAAATCAAGAAAGAAGTCATCAATGACAAAAAAATACTTCCTGGCGTGCCAACAAAAACACCACAATAATGCTCCAAAATTTTGGCAAAGTATTAATCATCTCCTAAATCTGGGAAATCCCTCAACCCTAGCACCATCTACCAATAATACCTTTGAGTGTATCTTGTCACAATTCAATGCTCACTTTATCAATTCTATAACCTCCATCTTAAGTAATAATTCCAACTCACACCCAACAATATCTACCTCTACTGTATCAAACCCTAACTCTTTCTCCATTAAACCCATTCAAACTACTTTCATAAAAACTCCTAACCAGTTTAAAACCCTGCACTCTTGCAGCCAATCAACTCCCCAATGAATTTCTAAAACTAGCTGCTACCACCATCTCCTGTCCTATATTTATACTAATCAACTGCTCCATCTCTGAACAATATGCACCCTTCCTCTGGAAATTATCACATATCATCCCCTATACAAAGGTGGCCCCTCTACTGACTTCTCCAACTATCGACCAATCACCATTCTTCCCCCCTTAGCCAAAATCCTAGAAAAATGCATTCATCAGCAACTCACTGACTACTTCCTTAAAAGCAATCTCTTATCCAACTCTCAGCATGGCTTCTGACCTAAGCATAGTACTAATACCGCACTTACAAGTTTCACTAACACTGTAAACCTCCTAAGAAATGAAGGCCAACTGGTCTCATCAATTTTCCTAGCTATGTCCAAAGTTTTCTACATGGTATTACACCAAATAGTTCTCAACAATATAACCTCAGTATAACATCCCTGACTTGGTTTCACAGCTATCTTTCTAATTGTCAGCAAGCTACCAAATGGGAAACCAAACTCTCACCCTTCTACCCATTTCTGTTGGAGTCCCCCAAGGATCCGGTCCTTTCCTCTTCATCATATTTACCAACAACCTCAGTACCTGTACTCAACTAGCTTCTATCATTCAATAAGCAGATGATGCCTCTCTTATCTGCTCTGCCCCCTCACCTCAGGAACTACAAGAAAAAATACAAAAATCTCTCCAAGACATAGAAATTTACCTCACCGACCATCATCTCATACTCAACCCAAACAAAACTAAGCTAATGGTCTTTGGCAATAAAATAAATAAATAAATAAAAATAACCTACCCACCATCTACTCATCAAATGGTACTGAAATTGAACTGGTCAGTCAAACTAAGCTTCTAGGTGTAACAATAGATAACTGTATAAAATTCAATAAACATATATCACTAACAATTAAAAAGCTCACATAAACCTTGTCTCACTATGTAGGGCTAAACCATACCTTACCAACAACAACAACAGACTATCCACAGCCAGATCCCACCTACTATCCACCTTCCTCTATTCCTCCCAAATCATTACCAGCCTGTGCAAGTCTGATTTGAACAACCTAGAGACTTGCTATAACAAAAGAGCCAAGTTTGCCATTAACCTACCTCATAGATCTAATCATTGTTCTGCCTTCACCAACTCAACTGGATTGAACTACCCAGCCTATTATCTCTCAAGATCCATAAAACCAACTACTGCCCTGCTCTCAATGATCTAGTTCAACCGAACAATAATCTTAGGTCCCTCAGATCATTGGACAAATTAACTCTAAAGCTAACTAAATCCCATAACTATTTTAGAGACTACCTCTACTCTAATAAAATAGCCAAAACCTGGAACCTACTATCCCAACACACTGTAAAAGATCCAGACAGCCTCAAATTCAAACTACTACTAAAAAAACACCTCCACAATCACTGAACATGCTCATGTACATCTCCAGGATAATTACAATAATAAGTTACATCTTCTCTAACTAGATCTACTCTCTAACTAGATCTACTCTGTACATGTACCAACTTTCATTCTCCTATGAGGTAGCACTTATCATATGTTACTGCCTGTTCCTCCCCTCCAAACCTAACAATTATGTAAAGCTATGTATATAAAAAAAAGTATGTTTACTGTTATTAAGATTTGTATACTTGACTATGTATTTGCATCTAGCCTTCTTGTTACTTTTAATCAAATTGTCTACACTGTTTTGGGATACTCTGATGCTTTATGTATTTTCTGTTAAATACTTGTCAGAGCTTCTCTCCCCAGTCTCCACTGAAAACAGGCTTCTGGCCCAGTTGGACATTACCTGGTTAGCAAATGTAAATAAATAAATGAATGGAATATTTAAGAGTTCTGTATGGTGTTGTGTTCCCTTGACTCGTGATTCTTCTTCTTCTTCTTTCGGCTTTTCCTGGTTAGGGGTTGCCACAGTGGATCACCTGTCTGCTCATGATTAGCAGTGACGTTTTTACTCTCTCGAGTTGCCAGTCCGGCACCCAACCTTCCATGGAAGGCACACACATGCACGCACTCACTCCTAGGGCCAATTTAGAGTATCCAATCCACATATAGCATGTCTTTGGGATGTGGGAGGAAACTGGAGCACCCGGAGGAAACCTACACGATCAAAGGGAGGACATGCAGATGCCGCACAGAGGGCACTCCAGCCAAGGATCAAACCTGGGAACCTCTTGCTGTGAGGCGGCAATGCTAACTGCTGCACCATTGCTACTATAAAGTTCTTCCTGGTGGTTAGTGTTGTCCCTGACCTATGTTATGTGCAAGTGTTGTTAAGGCACAATATTCAAGAGTTATCTGTGGCATCACTTTACTCTACCATGATGAATAAACATGGCCAAAAGGTTGTGTTCATTACAGCAAATGGCCAGGAATGGCTCTGTTAATTTTTGTAGCTGAGTGATTCTCAGAATTGCTTGGTTGCATAAATTCCTTACTGCAGGCAGTTCCTAGAGTCAAGTCATATTTTGCATACCTCATTTATAAGACTGCACACTATGGGATGAATTCAGAGACAGCCCTATCATAGTGCTTATGACTGGGGTGGTACACCTGTCAAAGAGTAATGCAGGTGTCCTAAGGCGAGCTCAGGGAGGACAGAAACCTCTTTCATTCCACATGGCTAATTAGCACATTCATCTCTCCTAGATTGTCTCTTTATCATCTAGCATGGCTACAGAGATTAGTTACTATGGTGTTGCATTTCTTCATGTAAAAGTACTATGATAGGGCTGTCTCTGAATTCATCCCATAGTGTGCAGTTTTATAAATGAGGTATGCAAAATATGACTTGAATCTAGTACGTGGTCTGGCCATCACTGTGATTCGTGAAAGGAATATGTACTTACATTCCACAGTGCACAGACCTACACTTCTGACCATGATTTGCCCTACTGAATGTACCTTGTATTATTTGCAATTCTTATTCTGTACATAGACACCACACAGAAGCACCCCCATTTCCCCAGCCAGTTCACAACTTAGTTTCATATCCACTGGAATAAAAGCAGCAGTGCTAGAACCTTTACACAACTAAAACACAATCAATCAGCAATATTGTAGCAATTCTACAATTAAATGTTTTACATATATATTAATGGTGTACCTCTTGTGGAATTGACTATGGAGTATATATTATACTAGACACTAAAATTCCTGTAAAATATTTTCCACATTCTTTAGTCTCAGATTCTCCTGCCTTTTTGATCAGTGTCTGTTCTATGGTACTAAACTGCATTATAAACACAAAACCCTACCCATTACCACTATATTCATAACTTTATTTGGTTAGTTGCAAACTCCATTATCAGGCAGAGCGTTGGTCACTGGCTACATTAAGAAAATCACTAAAGCTGTCGCACTGGGAAAAGTACAAAATATAAATGCAGAACATATCTCCTTACTCCTGTCTGGTCATTTCTTGAAGGGATTCACAGACATTTCTTGCTCAGCGGCTATGATTGTGAAGGATGTGTTATTTACATATATTTAAATGACGGGATTTGTTTAAGAAGAGTTATCACATGGTTCTTGTACACAGCAGTCTGTTGCAATATGCAAACGACTTGCACTATTGATTTGCGTTGATTTTCAAAAGTTTCTTAACACAACATGCTGATGTTGCTGCACAGTCATGTCATGCTGTGCAAAACATTGCTTTCATTGTAGACTCAGGGATTTGTGTTCTTATTTAAGTGCAGTTGGTCAGCACTTGCTGGCCTGTATTTCCTGGCATAGTGGAGGCTATCCATCTCAGCTTGTGCATTGTGCATTACAGTCAAGCCTACCTCAACTAATTTGAATATGTAGTCCATACCTGGATTATTCTAGATGCCCCTTGGCTTAGTGGTAGTTACTCAGCAATCGCAGGAGGGCTGTGAATTGGACAGTGCTCCGGAATATGTTTTTCTGTGTGTACTAATACTTTGTAGTTGTGCACCATTCATGTGAATGGGTCCAAAGTATGGAACACTTCTCAAGAGAGTCATATATGAGTGAAAAAATGGACACACACACACACACACACACACACACACACACACACACACACACACACACACACACATAGACACACACACACACACACACACACACACACACACACACACACACACACACACAGACACTCTTTCTCTCCCTCTCTGATTTCCATGTAACATTGTCTGTGAGTTGTCCTGCTTAAATTTTATATTTAAGGAAAATGTTAAGAACACAGTATTGTAACTGTTATTGTTGCCATATTTCTGCTGAGCTGATGCATAAGAATTATGCAACTTTATATTTTCTTTAAATATTCCAAGATCTGCTTTGGGGAGAGCCATTACAATAATCACAGCATTTGGGTTTGACAAATCTGAGAAGTATCATCTTCTGGCCAGAAATGTAAAAGCTTTGGCTTTTTCTACCATTGTAGGTGCAAACCGTAATGAATGGACCACTTTTATGTGTATGGATTGTTCTTTTACATATGGTGCATTTGTACATGTTCTCTCCTGTTTTTCTCAAGATTTTAAGCTGACATATATCACGTCACAGAACAAAAACATGCAACACAATTTTGTTTTTCACAATTTAATGTGTATTCTCATTATTTGTTAACCTTAGCTGGGTCTCCATATCATCAGTGTATTTCTAAGTCAAATAATAAGTATGAATGTGGTACAAAAATTAACTCCAAGGATTTTGCATTCAGTGCCTGTTTTGCTCGGATCTGGATCATAATGTTAAAAAATGTAAACACTGGAAAATTGAAGTAGGCTACGAAGTTAAGAAGATAAAGTTTTGGCTTCATTATAGACTAAGCTCATTAGCGAAAAAAATTAAAAAATGAATATTTGAAGAAGCTGATAAAAATTTAAAAAGTCAAGAAGATTATCTAAAAGAGATCAGAGTACGTTAAAACAAGTTTAATCTCCTATAGGTTTGGTGGATTTTCTGTCTTTATTTTTGATTCCTAAGGCTAACACTGATGTTCTTTGGACTATCATTGTCAGGAAATCAAAGTTGGTCACATCTATGTTAGAGGATTCTCAATAAATATTGCTGAGAACCAAATTTGAAATCAGACAGACACCTTCATTTGTACCAGCATCAGACCAGACATCAGCCTTCTTCAGGACTGCATTGAAAGTTAGGGAATCTGAGTGTCAGGTTTCCATTGTAGAAAAGCTGGAAAATTTTCACTTCTCTCTTTACATATCAAAGGCACAAACTTAACATTCTTTAAAAACAAGAAAGACCCAGTGTTTCCAAAATATAGCCAAATAATCCAGTACTGCTATACTGATGAGTGTAGAAAAGGAGAGAAAAATGGCATACTTACCAGTTAGAGGAATTTGTCTTTATTGGCCTGAATGCACCAGCAAAGACTTAAATACTAAAAAAAGAAAAGTCATAGGGATTCAAAAGCTATAGAGGTGATAAAGTAGTATGTCCTTAATGGGTCATTTGCATATATATTATGAGCCTCCTGATGGATTTTTAAGTCATTATACATTGAAGATTGTAGTTTATCTGGGCCTTTCTTGGAGTTTTTACTGAAAGGTTTAGCTGTGTGACATTTTACCCTTTGGTTTGGATGATATTTAGAATATCTTGTCAGCACCTTAATAGTTATGGACATCAGGCTTGACTTTAAGATATGTGTTTCTATCATATAGCCAAGCAATCCACTTATGCTGTACTGAAGAGATTAGAAAAAGGGTGAAATATGGCATGTCTACGGCTGTGGTGGTTGGCTATATTAGTCTGAATGCACTAGTAAAAACCTAAAATAAAAAGTGAAAAAAACATAGGTATTCAGAAGCCATGCAGCTAAACACTGTTAAGTCAGTAAGGGGTCATTTGCATCTATCCCATGGACCTCCACTACAGCAGGTTTAAAGTGTATTGAACATGTTTGAAAGCATCTTTGTTTTACAATTAATTTCATTTAGCATTGATTTCATCACAATAAAGTTTTGCAAACAATATGGATTATACTGTACTGTTTACTTTTTTTTTTAGTTTCAATGTTTACTCAGTTTTTCTCTATAGCCCCAACCATGAAATTATGCCATCATGATAGGTACTGAACAATTATTTATATACAATTGCAAAGCATTACAGGCAATCAAAACAGCTTACTTCTTTAATGGATCTTATTTACATTGTGGTTTTACTAAATCATCACATGTCAGTTTAAAATGTGAGGTGTTCTCTGTAAGAATAAGTTGGCAACTTGCCTTAAGAAACTAGGAATCATACAGTAGTCTATACATTAAATTAAGTAGTGAGGCATTGTGGGTTCAGTCTTTCTGGACATCATGTCAGGAATTTTCAGCTGTGAGAAAAATACTCAGGGAGCTGTACTTACCAACAAAACAAAATGCCAAAACAACACACGTTTTGCATCAAATACAGTGTATTTCAGTATAGTACATGCTAAGGAAGTTATATTCATCTCCAAAGATTTGTTACTTGCTCTTGCTTTAGAACATGAACAATACAATTTAAGGTATTAAACAGTGAAGACTCATACAGTTTAAGGTATTAAACAATGAAGACTCTAGCTTAGCTGAGTCTTTCTTGAACTTTTTACTGTGTGTGTGTGTGTGTGTGTGTGTGTGTGTGTGTGTGTGCGCGTGTGTGTGTGTGTCTGTCTCTGTGTGTGTGTCTGTCTGTGTGTGTGTGTGTGTGTGTGTGTGTGTGTGTCTGTGTGTGTGTGTGTGTGTGTGTGTGTGTGTAGACTATAGCTATGCTTTTGAATGAGCTCAACATTATCTTTAAATAATTCTGTTTTGTTTTTTAACATAATTTTTTTTCTGTAAGATATATTAGTACATAGCCTTACATGGTGTTTTGCACTTCAAATAAAATGTACAGATCTCATCTACTCACATCTAAGAATAACTATTTGCTTACCACATCCAGCCTTCCATGTAGGAATAGTTTGGCCCCCAAAATTAAGGGAAGATCTAACAGCATGGGATATGTAATGGAACTCAAAAAAGAAAAAAAAAATGGCCAGCGCAAATGCAGTGTAAAAATTATTTATTAAATTGCATATTGCAACAGATGAAAAGCCAGTATACCGGTTTCAACAAAGCCCTTTTTTTTATTACAGCCTAGTGACTCTTTCAGGTGTTTCTGCAGTTACATCATACTGTCCTCACTAGGCGTCAAATATTGCTTGTCATATTTACATTAATAATTCCAAAAACATGCTACATAAAAAGTATTAAAATATTTATCTTAAAACTTGCACAATGACAAAAACACTAACTCCTTTGTTTTGTCTCTGATTTCCTGTGTTCATTAGGTACCAAGTCTTATTCTGTCCTCCATTATCTTCATCTTAAAGTACCAGATACTAATATTCAACTCTTCCACATCTACTAAAGTACATTTAATAATTTAAGTCCCTTATTCTGACATACCATGTTGACATTTTAGAATATAAGGGTAGTTCCTAGAATTACAATAAAGGTATATCCAGGGTTCCATGGATGCCTCCAAACTTTTCTATCAGTATGTTCCATTAAAAAAAGTGTTTTAAACAACTTATCAAATATTTCATCCACACTTCATGGATTAGGATCTAAATGACACTACTATAATATTTTCAGAAGAAAAAAGTCACATTTATGACATGGAACTTGTCCAGGGTGGAGATGGGAGGTGGATAACATTCAAGGTACTCGAATAACATGACTGAACTGCATTTATTTTCAGTGAAAATATATTCTATAATTGATTTTAGGCTCTAAGTTTCTCAAGTATAGCCAAGCAATCCACTTATACTGTATTGACAAGGTCAGAAAAAGGGTAAACATGGCATGTCTACAGCTCGCGAAGTTTGGGTTTATTAGCCTAAATGTACTCATAAAGATATAACAAGTAAAAAGTTATGAGCATTCAGAAGCCATGTAAATGTGGGGTCATTTGCATATGTCCCATGGGCCCAAAGGTTTAAGGTATTATACAGAGAAGACTCTAGCTTGCTGGGTCTGTCTTGCAGTTTTTATGAATGGTTTGTTTGTTTGTTTGAGATTTCTTCTCTTTGGTATGGTTATCTTGCATTTCAGTTGCCTCCATAAATTACTGGTATATTTGTAACTTAGCTCTACAGTATATGTATAGCATCTCAGTCACTCCTTGGACTTCCCTGTCTCAGATGCTTGTTCAAGGTGTAGACTTGTTTCTTTGTATGGGCCACTGTCTAGTAAAGTGTCCGATATTAGCCAACCTGATTCTAGCAATGGTTTCAGCAGGGTCCAGCCATCATCTAACTTCTTTAGTGGCCCTTAATTTTCCTCAAGTGCTGCATTTGAAGCAATTATTCCTTTTTAGTCAGTAAACAGAATGATTAAGCTTTATCTTCCTTAACTCCAGTTACATTGGATTTATGAGCAAAATATCACTTTAATTTTTTTTTCTGATGAGGAAAGCTTATCATACTTTATCAGTTTTTGATTGCTATGTTTGCATATTCCAAATAATTAACTTGAGGTGTCTCCTGAAATGGTTGCTGTGAACACAGCATGGAAGGCCTCCTTACTGAAGATAAGGAGAATTTTTTTCTTTATGCCCTAACAAACTGCCTCTCAGTCACTATAAATGCCTTCATATACTGAGAGTGAAAAATATCAGATTGGATCAATTCACTTAGCTAGTTACCAGATTAGTTTATGGAGATGGGATTTTTGCTGCTACTTTCCATGAAGTGTCCTTGCTGAAGTTTGAACCACTTCAATTAGCCCTACACTTATAATGTAGCTTTTTGTTTTTGCTGACCAATACTATGATGTACAAAAGATATGTAAAAAAAAATGATGGACCCCCCCCCCCTTTGTGGAAGGGGATTACTGTTGCTGTTTTCCACTCTGCTGGAACAAAGTCAATGCTCAGGCCATGGTTAATGAGAGCGCCAAGTGGTTCCACTAGGTCTTGTTTTAGATTGTTTAGTAAACAACCTGGGATGTTATCTGGTCCAATAGAGGACCTCTGGCAAAGGATGCCACATGCAGAGAAGCTCCATTTAATTCAGGTAAAAACTGGAGATGGGCCTTTCCAACTGATCTCTCTGTACTAAGTAGAATGAGCTAATGAGGTGGGACTGGGAGGCGTGTCCAAAAGCAGATTAATAGTAGGGGTGGGCAAACTCAAAAGCCACCAACTTTAAGAGTACAACAAAGGCTGAATAGGTGGGTTGGAAATCAAATACAGACAGAGATCAGGAATAGTCAGGCAGAAGCAAGTGAAATAAGCAAGTCAAATAAGTACTCCAGCTAAATAAATATACCTACAAACATTTCTAGTTAAAGAGGAATGCTGTTTCTCAGCTCCTTCCACTAATTAACTGGATGTTATTCACCGTCTGCAAAGGAATTATTTTATACTGAAAACAAAACAAATAAAATACAAGGAAAAAAAAAAAGAAAAACAGAAAAAGTTAAAAATAGAAGTAACCAAACCTTAAATGAAAAACTTCAATTCAAAATAAAATGCAGACAGATCAGCAATAGTCAAGCAGAAGCAAGTGAAATAAGCAAGTCAGACAAGCACTCCAGGTAAATAAAGATACCTCCAAAACTTCTAGATAAAGAGGAATGTTCTTTGTCAGCTACATCCACTAATTAACTGGATTTTATTCACTGTCTGCAAAGGAATTATTTTGTAACTTGTCTATCTGACCCTAGCCAAGACCTCTTAAACTCCAACAGAACAAAAATACTTAAAACAAAACAAATGAAATGTAAGAAAAAGATACAAAGTAGAAGTAACCAAACATTAAATGAAAAACATCAATTCATAATCAAATACAGAGATCAGCAATAGACAGGCAAAAGCAAGTGAAATAAGCAAATCAAATAAGCACTCCAGCTAAAAATGCATTATTGACTGACTGTGATACCCAACAGTTTAACAACAAATCAAAAAATATTACAAGAGGCAGTGCAAATGTATGAGGCAAAATCAGGGATGTTTTGCAAAACTGGTGACCATTTAGAGGTATGATTTCATGATAGCAGTTTTTGTTGCATCTGCAATACATTTTTTGTTTTGAATGTCTGTTTAATAAACATTTTTTTTTTCCAAAACTAAACTGCATTTGTGTGCTACAAGTGCATGTCCATACTTGCAGTCTTTCTAATTATATGGCTTTTTTATATTGTCTCATTTTTTCCATTTTTAGGGTTTAATTCCCACTCATAACTGAAATGTTATTTATTTATTTGTTTTAAAAAATGATTGGTCTGCTCTATGGATCTTCTTCAGTCAATTAGTCATAGCCTAAGCCAAAATAATATCAATGTAAAAACTGCAATAAAATAGCATTACACTTTAACAGAATTCAACAATAAAGATTTATGTAATTACAAAGTGTTATATGAATCATATAGAAATATTATGCAACAACGACACCGCATCAGACCGTTAGCTGCAAAAATCAGATGGGATGGTCTGTAGAGGGATAGAAGAAAGGGGACAGAATCACAAGCAAGCAATAATGCCCTACAGAGTGTGTGTTATTATGGAAATACCCACTCATAAGTAGTCTGAGGACCAATGCCACCCTGGAAGGGCATTATTTCCAAAATAACACACACACCCTGGATGGCATTATTGTCCTTAGAAAATTGGCTGTTTGCAAAATTGTTGGGCTTTACTTACTTACTTTTTTTTATTACTATTTTTTATATATTTGTGATGTAAAATAGTTCCTCTGCCTAATGTTTCAAACTTGCTGTTGTATATGCTAATGGTGCTGGTGGAAACATTTTACATCCAAAATAAAACACTAAAAAATATCCAGGTATTTACTTTTTTTTAGTCATTTACTCTTAAAACGTTTAGCTTGTTTCCAATGATTGGAGATTGAAGTTACAAAATAATGACATGCATTTGAGTTTCAGACTTTCATTTCCTTCAGAAAATTTATGCTAACACAGATCCTTTTATTTAAGCAAGTTTGTAATTTTATAAGAACAATAATTAAAATCCATTCCTATTTTTGAGCCTTTGTTTCCCCTTTATTTTAGGCTTTATCCAGATTTCGTCAGCTGAAAAGTCCAGAGGTATGCAAACCTCTTTACTGCTACTGCTGCTGCTAGAAGTTGATGTCACTCACATACTCTCTCTCACACATCACACCACACCTCTGCTTTAGAAAATGGCATCTATATCATGTTATCAAAATCTTACTACATCGAATCACTAAAGGTCGACCTCTAGTGATCGATGTAGTAAAGCAGCGAATAACATTTAAAAAAAATTAAAAAAAATTAAAACTAACTAGTGTAGGCAGGGGGGCAAGCCCCCCTGCACCCCCACACCCCGCCTACTTAAATGTTCCAACTCCGAGACCGCACTACATTGAGGTAAATGGAAATCTCCCCCTACGGAGATTTCCGTTTACCTGCACGATGTTCTGCACTTTTGAAGTTGTGGTGCCGAAAATATCAGCTTCGATATTGTCGGCTTTCGACATCGTGAAGTAGACCCTAGAAAATGCATACTATCACAAAAAATCCTAATGTTCAAGTAACTTTGTGATTTTGTAACAGCAACATTTAAAATATGTTCCTATTTTGAGCCTTTGTCCCCCATTTATTCCAGACTTATCCAGATATCTTGAGCTAAGAGGTCAAGAGTTATACAAACCTCTTAACTGTTGCTTTCAGGTATCGCTCGATCACTCTCACACAAACACATACGCACATACACACATACACACACAGTCTCTTCTGCTTTTATGCACGCATTCACTCATACACTCAGACAGAAACATAAACACATACACACACACACACACACACACACACACACACACACACACACACACACACACACACACACTTTTTTATTTCAATTTTTTTTTCTTTTTTCTTTTACACTCACAGTAAGACGCTGTCCGGTTCGACTCTCAGCTACAGTGCCTTCTGCGTGGAGACATGCATGAATGGGCGTACCTTCGTTGAAGGTTGTGCATCAGGGCTGGCAACTCGGCACGTAAAAATCAACTGCCAATCATTAGTGGACCGGAGTTCTGCTGTGGCGACCCCTAACCGGGAAAAGCCAAAAGACACACAACACCAACAACTCACTAAACAGCACAAGTACTGCTTAGTGAACATAAAATAATGGCGGCTGTTATTTTTTTTTAAGTCTGAGTTCCATGGCAGCTTGATATGCTGCTGTGAAGTGACAGACTCACTTTTCAGCTGGCATTACCTGTAGATTAACACCCTGCTGTAGCACTTTCATTCTCCAGTCATGGTGTGATCTGCAGGTTGCCCATTCTCTAAGGTGAAAATATAGAATTACTATGAGTAGCATTTAAACAAGTGAAATTAATTAGGGACGTTAGCCTCTATCCTGTCAAAAAAGTGACAAAAGCCAATTAATGAAAATCAATGTTTGTTTAGCAAAAGTGTACACAGAACGAGGTGCAAAGTACTTTTGGTTCTCATCATAGGTTTAGGGATAGTAAGTGTGATTATTGGGTAATACATACTAAGTCTGAAGCTACTGGAAATTGCAAATTTCCCTTTTCTCCACACTACGTCGATGTCAGGGTTAGTGGGTTTATATCAGTTTATCTAATCAATTATCGTAGAACCCCTCTTCATCAAACAACTATTTATTAAAGCTGCAAATTGACAAATGAACTTGTCAGCAAAAGTTGTCCTAGGGCAAACCAAGAGTAGGCCACCCTAGCGACCAAGAACAAAATAATAAAACTTAACACCTACCCAAGTGGGGGTGCTATTCCTCCCATACCCCTGATGAGGGGGGCTATGCCCTCCACATCCCATAACTAAATATATCAACTCTAAGATCACACTACTTTGGGGAAAAGGGAAAATTTCAGATGACGGCCAACTGTTGCCTTGCCCTGGAAAAATTTCTCTAAAAACTCCATTCGATGATCGTAGCTTCTGTAAATAGGTGTTCAGTGAAGAGGTGTTTGTTACTTTGTGATTCAATGAAATGACATAGACCCCAGGGTTAGTATATATGAGCAATGGGTTTGTGAGAGTGCATGTGCAAAACTAACCTTTGTTGTTAATTCCTATGAGTTGCACTTCAAGTTTCTCATACTATTTGGTCTTGAACCTGTGATAGTATGCCAGAATGCTTTTACTTTGTTACTTTTTGGTAACTACTAGTTGAAGATGCTTCTGCATGAAAAGAAACTGTTTGAAGCTTCAGACTGATGTGGAAACATAAAGTGAACATTTCTTCTAAAAGTCGCCAAATCCCACTGCACTCCAACTCCCTTACTTATATGTATCAGCTTCACAGTCACTCAAAAATGAAGAAACAATAATCTCACAAATGAGTGAATCACTGGCCCTGCAATAAAAACAGTGGCAGTAATGATTCATATGAAAAAAGCAGTTGATGAATTGAAATGTATTTAGGTGTGATCTACGTGTTGCAATCACATCCACTTCTTACATAATCATGTGATGTGAAATTATGTTATGTGAAATGCCATTTTATAAAATACCATTTTTTCTAGTGTAGTTCACCATTATTTATTTATTTTATTTTATTTTACATTTGTTAACTGGGAAAGTCCGACTGGACGCAGGTCCATTTTCAGTGGAAGCCCTTGGAGAAAAGCTCCAAGCAAACAATACAATTCCATACAAACATAGTAATAATATACATATATGATATATATAAGGACTACAATTGTGTGTAGATAGCTCCAAGCACAAATATAGGTACAAAAATAATATATCATAACAGAGCATTCAGTATATATGAAAAATAGCAGATGTTTGGCAGAAAGATAGTCTTAATATAGGTATAAAGGATAGAACCCTTGGATTTTTTTTTATAAGGTAGCGACCATTTTATCCTAAGCAAATTTCTAGCAAATGTCAAGCAGTAGGACATAGGGAGCAGCCATTTGATCCCTAGCAGAATCCTAGCACCAGTGCAGTGATATGGCCTAGCTTGGGGAGTAGCATGTGCAATGCCAGTTAGATATGCAGTGGGTTTTGAGAAGTTTTTTTAAATTGGGAAGTGGTGGTGGTAGAAGTTAAGTGGCTTGGGAGTGAGTTCCAGGTTCTGGTGATGGTGCAGGCAAAGAGAGAGTTACCTGCATCATTTTTGTGTTTGATGACATTTATGTGGTTCTGATGACTAGATCTTAGGGTCCTGGTGGTGGTGTAGGGGTGAATTATGTTTTGTAGTGCTGTTTTTTTTTCAGGGAAGTAGTAGAGTTTATGCGCTATTAAAAGTTGGTTTAGTAGGAGTAGTTGAGGTAGTTTGAGCCAATTTAGTTGCTTAAGGGCAAGACAGTGGTGGGACCTATGAGAGGAATCAGTAGCAAATCTAGCAATCTTGTTGTAGCAGGATTCCAATTTGTTTATTTCACTATGACAAAAATTAGTTAAGATAGGGGATGCATAAAGGAGAATGGATAAAAAGTGAGTTCTTGATAAGGTGGCCTTGGTAGGTCTAGTGATGAACTGTCAATTTTTGTAGAGGAGACCAAGCTTTTTGTTAACTTTCTTAATTGTTTGGGCTATATGAATGTCAAATTGGAGATTATTGTTGATTTCTACACCTAATACTTTTGTGCGTGTGGTTGGGTAATTTGAATATTGTCTCTAGATGTTATGGTAAAGTCATTATTTGGTGGAAGAGATCTACCAGCGCCAAAGAGAATGAGTTTAGTTTTTTTGGGGTTAAGAATAAGTTTTATGTTAGTGAACAATTCTTCAACTAAGGAGAAGTCTTTTTGGGTTATGGCTTTTAGTTCCTGTAAGGCAGGGGAGGCACATATAATGGTGGTATCATCTGCATATTGCACAACTGAGGCAGAGAGTGTTGGTGAAGATATTTGGTTAGTAAATAGTGAGAATAACAGAGGTCCTAGGATGGACCCTTGTGGGACACTTACACCTACTGGTAATAGAGAGGACAGTTGCTCTTGCCATATAACTGCCTGCTGACGGTCTGTTAAGTAGTTATTGAACCATGATATGGTGGAGGAGCTTATGTTAAGTGATGCTAGACTTTCTAGGAGCATATTATGGTTCACCACGTCAAAGGCTTTTGATAAGCCTAGGAATACTGAGGATACAAATAGTCCATTGTTTCTATGGTGATTGATGATGTTGGTGAAGGAAAGTAGTGCTGTAGTAGTGCTATGGGAAGGTCTGAAGCCATGCTGGCATATTGATAGCAGGTTATGTTTTAGTAGGCATTGTATTAGCTGGGAATGAACTACCCTCTCTAATATTTTTGGTAAAGGTGATAGGATTGCAATAGGGTGATAGTTGGTAAGTTCAAGGGACTTACCCCCTTTGTGTAGTGAAATAATGTGTGATATTTTCCAGGTGTTACACACTTTTTGTTCTGATATTGACCTATTTATGAGAATGGACACTGGGTAGGCTATTGCTTCAGCAGTTATTTGTAGGAAGTCTGCAGGTAGATTGTCAGCTGCCAGAGTGGTTGGTTTCAGCTTCTTGAGAGGTTTAGCAATAGTTTTAGTAGGGACTGGTTTCAAGGAGAAACTGGAGGAATTGTTTGTTATGTGGGTGTGGGTTGGGGTATTTGTGCGTAAGGGGCTGCTAGCAGTATTTTGGGTGTTGGCTAGCACTTGGACTGTTTCAGTAAAGTATTTGTTGAATTGGGTGGGGATATTTTCATAGTTGGGTAATACAGGGTTAGGAGTGGGTGCAGTAAAGTATTTATAGTGGCCTAGAATTTTTGAGGGTTGTTAGAGTACTTTTCTTGCATGGTTGTATGTTAGTTTTGTCATGTTTAACTAGTTTTTTAGCTTTATTGCAGAGTTCAAGATAATTTGTCTCGTAATGCTATTGTTTTGTTTATGGAAATGTAACCAGGCTTTGTCCCTTTCTTTCATTATGGTTTTAGTATCTTTTGTTAACCATGGGGCATAGTTAGTTCTGATTCTGATGGTACTGGGGGATACATGATACTTTAGGACATCTAAGAAGGTTGAGCTGAAGTATTGCACGGCATCATCAAGAGGTAGTTGTTTTAAGGGAGTCCAATTGCAGCATGTTAGTGAATTGATTAGGTCTTTAGGTTTAAAGGTCTTTTTGTTACGTACTGCTCTGAGGATAGGTTGTTTAATGTGGTGGGATCGACTCCCAATTAAGTAGGTTGCCTGATGGTCACTCAGACTGCCAGGAAGCCAGTGTGAGGTCTGATAGCAAAATCCAGTCTAAGATATATTGGCATTTGGAGGTTTTGTGAATTCTGGTGGGATCAGTTATAATTTGGTTGAACCCATGGAGGTTTATATGGGTGGATGGATTCTAGCTGGAACAGTCAGACCGGTCTATGTTGAAATCACCTAATATTATAGTTTCATGAGGAAGGGAGGATGACATCCAGGTTAGTACGTTTTCTAGTATGATAGTAGTATTACTTGGTGGGATATATCCACCTGCAATTATTATGTGTATTTTGGAGTTGACTTTTAATTTCCCTAGAATTAGTTCTATGACTTTTACTTCTTGGGAGTTACATTCAAATTGTTCAAATGTGAGATGGTTTTGCAAAAGTATTGCCAAGCCACCTCCTTTTTTACCTGATCTGTCTCTGCATATGATGTTATACCCAGGGGCACTAATTTCATTATCGTGGTGTTCAGGTTTGAGCCATGTTTATGTTAGCACCATTGCTTCTGGCTTGTATAGAGCTAGTTGGGCATGCAGGTCCTGGATTTTGTTATGAATGCTTCACCCATTTATGTTTAAAAGGAGTAGAGATGAGGATGGTCTTAGATATAGAGGATTTAGTTGCTGAGTGGTATTGTGGTTAGTGCTGTTGGGCTCTGGATTAGGGCGAATGCCCCACAGCAAGTAAGTTTTTAGAGGAGGTATAGATAGAGTTTGTTAAGTTTGTGAAATATCCTGGCCTGTTTCTGGGAGTCTGGGGTACTGGTCTTGTACTTAAGAGTATTATAAAGAGAGGAGAAAGATTGGGTGGAGGAAAGTTTGTAGGGTGATATAGGGAAATGTTCTTCCTGCCTAGGACTGGTTGTGGAATCCGTTTGCCATGATGGGGGGGAGGTGGTATTAAGGTATGTGTGGTAGGAGGAAAGGAGTGACAGGAGAAGGAGAGAGAAGATAGCCAATGAGGAACATAGTATTTTCCGTATGTGGGAGAAATGCATATAGGACATGTTGTGTTAGAGGAGTAGGAAGTTATAGGAGTGATAGTAGTAGTCTTTCAGCTTTTCCCGGTTAGGGGTCACCACAGCGGAACTCAGGTCCGCTAATGATTGGCAGTTGATTTTTACATACCGGCTTGCAGGCCTGACGCACAACCTTCAATGAAGGTACGCCCATTCACGCATGTCTCCACGCAGAAGACGCTCTAGCTGAGAATCGAACCGGACAGCGTTTTACTGTGAGGCGACAATGCTACCGCAGCACCACCAAAGTAATAGTAGTTAAGTGTTGAATAGGGGAGTGGTGGAGTCTATAAGTGAGGGATGATAAGTGTGGTTTGATTGGTTAATTGGGATGTAGATGTGTTGGGGGTGTGGTCTACAAACTAGAAATTAAATTGAAGTGGGGATGGATGGGAATGGGGGTAGGGTAGGGGAGTGAAGTGAGCATAGTAAATGGAGCGGGCAGCACTGCCCAGTAGTTTTAGCAAACTGGGAGAGAACGAACTATCATTTACGAGTGAGGCTGTAGAGGTAGATGAAAAAGGAATATGGTAAGGAAAGGTGAGAGTAGGGATCTTATGAGTGGGAGAGAGGATAGAGGGATGCTATCTGCAAGAGAGAGGTCAAAGGGAGGATACAATCAGGTAGAGATGTGAGGAATGTGACAGTAGGAAGCTATGAGAGTCAAGGGAAGGAGATTGCAGCGAAAGTGGATGGGAGTAAGGTTATGAGGAAAGGAGAGTGACTTGAACACTAGAGAGAGCAGGGGTAGTGTAGGGAGTGCTCTAGCTAACCAAGAGCATAATGCAAATGTACATGCACATAGCAGCAGTTTGTCAATATCACTTATTTGTTTTATGATTTCTGTTCGTGTATATTTTATAAATTTGTTTTTTATAAGAACAACCTTTCAAAGGACCCGTGCTCAGTGTTCCTTTCCTCAACATTCAATCAAAATGTAAAAAAAAAAATTCTGAACTGTATCTGTCCACCCTCTTCATGGCCTTTTCTTCAAATTTTCTTTTATTTGGTTCTTGATAAACAGATCCCTGCTATACACACACAGTACAGTCACATCGAGTCAGCTGAACTGCAGTGGACTCATTGGAAGCCCTACCCAATTTCTAAACACAGATTTTGTACGTACATTTATTTAATTCACTAATACATTCTCTCTAAAGATATTCTCCTGTTCATATGCAGGCATTTTTTTGTTTTGTTTTGTTTTTAGACTGCTTCTGAAAGTAGCACTGTCTAGGACCCCACCTAGGGCACATTGCTTGTCTCAGGTCTATGGTTCTGTGGGGGAAATGCATATCTTGCCTTCCTGTGCCATTCTGCAAGGGTCTTTCATACAAGTTTATTTGATTTAGAAGTTTAATACCTCTCAAACACATATGCAAAAAATATTTTCTAGTTTCATTGATTTGTCTCCAGTTTTTCTCCTTTTTGATACAACACAAGCTCCTCTCAACTGTACAGATTTTCATAGAAGGTCCAGATTTTTGTCTAATATTTTTGATCTGTTCCTCCTAAAATTTATGGTTTTCTGGCAAATCACTGAGAAATGAAGTCACTAAATAATGTCATACGTTAAGTTTCCGACTTCATATGCTTCAGAAAACGCATGCTAACACAAATTGTGTTGTTCTATCAACTTTCTAAATTAATAAAAGCAATATTTAAAATCTGTCCCTATTTTTGGGTTTTTGACCCCTCATTATTTTAGGGTTTGTCCAGATTTGTCATGTTAAGAGAAGTATGTAGCACTCGCTGCTTAAGTAAATTTAGTGACAAAACTGTGTAGATGGGTAGAATAGCTGAGCTACATTTTACCTGGTTGACAAAAATGTTTAAACAATAATAAATAAAAGTACATCCATTATCTGTACTTTTTTCTTTTTATGCATTTCCCTCAATATTTTTTGTTCTTTCTTCTCTTACATCTCATTCTGTTAACCTGACACTCCATTTTCTCAAGGAATATTGCACTTTTTCTTCTATTTTTACACATCTTACATCACACATTTCCCATGTATGTTAATTTGATATGGCAGCAATCTCCCTAGACAGGAATTCTGCCTTCATATAGGAGATGATAGACTGCTAGACTTTATAATGTTCTGCTGTCTACCATATCGTACTCCAGGATTAAACACCATCAATGTACTTTGTTTGTTCTTTGATCGGCATGTCCTTTAGTTCCAGTTTGAACTGGTAAACCAGGAGAACAAAAAGGGAGAGGTCATACATGTATTGTTGCTAAATTATTTGGAGTCCTAGTAACAGCCTTATTAAATAAATAAACAAACAAAAAAATCATCAATATTAACAGTGAAAACACATCCCTATATAAATATATTACATTTGTATTTATTAGGTGTGTGTGTGTGTGTGTGTGTGTGTGTGTGTGCGTGCTTGTGCATGTGTGTGTGTTTTATTTATAGTTCATTTTTTCTTAGGAATTTTGACTTATTTTACAATCAGAACAAAAAAACTGCATAACTGACTTTTCTAATTTTTGGACTACCTAAATAATTTCACTTCTTTGTCGAGCCCTCCAACAATAGCCATGAAATTTTTTTCTTCTTTTTTTCTTTTCTTGATTTAGTAGTTTATAAAGATCTAGAACACAACAAGCTTCTTGCGATTGTGTTTAAGATCCTACTAGTGCTAGGTGTTATCTTCATTTCACAATTATGCACCATACCTACATTAAGAATAATATTCTAAAAGATGTGTTGTTAGAGTGAGTATGTTTATTAAGGAAAGAAAAAGGCCAGGAATATTTTTTAAAGCTTATGAGAAACTTTTGGTAAACTTGAATAATACAGGTTATTTCAAGAGACAACTGAGGTGATGCATTCTATGCCCACCACATATATCATCCGAACAGAATACAAGGGCTGGTTGACAGAATATCTTGATAATAAGTCTGAAAATTATCCTACTATGGCTGTTACCCTTCAGCTTGACTTTGAATCAATGCAAAGGATTATGAAAAGAAAATGGACTTTTTTTAATTGCACATGAAGAACTGAACGAACAGTGAGGGTCAGGCTTCAATTATTAGGGGACACTTAACAGATGTAAATATATTTTCTGAGGTGAAATCTGATTTGGAAGTGAAGAATGCCTCTTATGTTAACAAAACCTAATGGATGTATGTTTGTGGCTACTGCATCCAATCTAGATACAATGTCAGTGTTACTCTACATATAACTTCATATTTAACTTACATATCTGAATACACAATCTGCTGGATTTATGTGTAAGAAAGGCAAGACTTTAAGTCAAATATATCAGCATAATTGTGCACAAATCAGGGTTTAGAAAATATTACCGGAAGACATTATTTGATGCAACCAATTCACAAGCACTGAATAAAGCCATTAATTTTAAATGTGTTTTCAAAACCATAATCATTAAAACACCATCTCCAGTTTTTGTACATAGATTTAGCATTTTGCCTATGGCACTTTAAAAGTTACTTGCCCTGTTGTCTTTAACTGATTGGCCACTGATAAATGTTTTTTTAACTGTGTATATTTAAGTTGTGTGTTTTACATTTTATGTCAATCTGTTGAAGTTCTAAAGCATTAGAACAAAAATAATCATTTGTTAATAAAAGTATTTGACTTTTTCAAAGAACGTGCCATGAGAGTTTTTGGTTTTTATTTATTTATTTTTACTTGAAAGCCAGATTTGCAGAGATAGTGCAGAATCACATACCTGAACATTAACCAAATTCATTCAAAAAGCAATTGTTCACGTCAATGTTCATATATTTTCAGTGGGACTCAGATTCTCGTTGTTGCAGACAGAAAGTAGAGAATTGTGAAAATTCAGAGATGCATATTTTTCTTAATGTTTTAAACCATCATGAGGCACCTAAGAGAGACATCTGCAAATACAGGAAATGTCATTCAGCCATAACACAATGCATTGTTGGAAGGCAGAGGCATGCATGAGAGTTAGAAGATCCTGCCTGGTACCAGACATCCAAAACATTCCACAGACTGAAAATAATATTGCTGTAGTTACAACTAATTCTTCCCTGACAGCTCAGTTTAAAATAATAAACTGAAATCATATAACACCACCATAGTTTTTATCCCTTGCCCAGTACTGTTCCTGTAGAGCTTGGATTGATAATTCCCTCTCCTTTGATCATCACATAATAACAGAAGTCAAGAAGTTTTTCTATTTAGTGCAGCTGATCCCCAAGAAGATATCTTCCCAATCCAAAGAGGTCATTGTTCCATTAAATTCAGCATTGATTAGGCTGATTATTGAATACAGTTCCCCCTTTGGGATGTATCTTACTAGGCATTGCAAACAACTAGAAAGACCCCAGAGTTTCCTAATTAAGATGATCACTGGCTTAAAAGCCCTAAGATGACAGAAAAGGCTACAAGCATTGTTCTTTTATTCAGTGTCTTATAGATTTTTGATGGGAATTCTTTTCCTTGTTATCCAAGCCATTAGGGATTCAGTAGACCAGGATCTTTTGTTTCTCCACAAATCAAATAAATCTTCATCAATAGATAAATAAAACAAGGTGCAGAGATAGGCTCATTAAACAGTGCTTTCCCCACCTCTGGAATAGGTGCCCATTACAAAGTAAGTAGTGTGATATGTTATATTCCTTTAAATGGGAACTGGATAATTGTATGTGTATTCACAAATTCAACCATGGCTTAGCTGGGCTGGCTCTCCCTGAGACAAGAGGTTCAGTCTGATGGTAGGATGGGTACTGACAAGGGGTAGATGGTGGTAAGGCTTAATTGACTTGTATTTCCTATGACCTACATAATATTAACCTTGCAGAATTTCTTATGACACAGAAATCAATGAAAAATTAATTGACATGGAAACTCTAGGAAAGCTGTTCATGACTTTAAAAGCATTATAAGATTTGTGTGATACTAACAATAACAGAACAGTAGATTATCAATTAGACTGTTGTGACCTACTGTGTCATATGCTAATGCGAGTAAACTGGGGATCAAAAATGAGTCGATCTTTGTGATGTTTCAGAAACTGGAGATTATTTATCACAAGGGCCACCATGATACCCTGTGTCTTCAATATCAGGCTGAAGTGAAATCAGAACATCATGGTGCTATAACTGTTTTAACAACCTTAGCCAGAAGTGAAAAGTTGGAAACAATGTTGTAGTTTTACAAGTTACCAGGGTCTAAACAAAGTTTCTTACATAAGAACATAGGAAGACAGGAATAGTACTAGGCAAGGGATCATGGGAACTATAAGATGCCTACACATATGCACCTTTAGGCAGACATACATAAATGTTCTTGCACCCTCTTCAAACTCTTAATAATGCTCATTTCCCAAACTGAGCAGGGCAGTACATGATACTCCTGGTGTAAATTTGTGTCTGCCCATCCAGTCATCAAGTATAGCCCTAAAGGTATATAAAGTAGTACTTTTCTTGGCCTGTACTGGTAACTTATTCCATAGGCTTGGAATACAATGAGTTAGGAAACCTACTGCAGTCAGCCTTGTTTATTTGTTGGTGTAGAGTTAGAGCCCTAGCACGAGTGTTTGTTTAGCCACCAGTTATGTCACGAAATAGCAGGTCATATAGGATTGGGACTTTCATGTCTAAAAAGCAAGACACAGGTTACCTTAGAGTGGCAGGTAAGCAACTGGGTCAAAGTAGAGATGTGCTAATCTATCAGAAAAGTCAAAGTGTTTAATGCCTTTAATTTCCCTGACTAAAAATTGTTGGAGGTTTTCTACTTATACATTCATAGGTTCATAGGTTCATACTAGGCTATCTGCCCTGAGGCAATTATAAGCCTAGCCCGATTCTGTATGGCTTACACCACCCTTTGATTTGAATATACTGTGCCCTTTAAGGTTTAATTTACTGTGCCTCTGTCTAATAGTGACACGGGAGAAATCCCTGGGACAAACCTACGATCCCCCATCCACCTATCGAGATTCTTCTAGAAGAGATTCAGTGAGGTGTTCTGCCTCACATGAACTGGAATTCTATTCCAGAGCGAAGGGAGCCTCTGGGTTATGAACCTGTCCCTCCAGCAAGTTCTATTTATTTCTGTGCTAAGGTTCAAGTCCCTCGAGCGTGTGGCTCTAAAGGATTTAGATTTACTGAGGTGGAGCATGTCCATTAATTCAGGATTTGACATACCTTTGTATGTCAGGCATAGATCGCCTCAAAGTAGGCGGTATGCAACTGAGTAGAGCTGGAGTTTTTTTTAACCGAGCAGCATATGGCATCTGTTTGAGACCCTTGATCCTCTTGGTGAGATACTTTTGGGGTCTTTCTAATTGTTGCAGGTGTCGAGTAAGGTACATCCCAAAAGGGGCATTGTATTCTATGATGGGCCTGATGAGGGATGAATAAAGGGGCACGATTACCTCTCTTGATCTAGATGTGAAACCCTTCGTGATGAGGTGGGCTATGTAGAAGGTCTTTCTAACCACTTTGGCAATGTGGTTTTCAAAGGAGAGATTGCTATCAACTTGGGTCCCCAGGTACCTAATAACTTTCTCTGTACTTAATGGGTTTCTGCCTATGTGGTAATTTGTGGGCACATTGTTTTTGCCAAAGGGTATGACTATACATTTTTTGGCATTTAGCTTTAGACCATGGCGCTGGCACCAGTTATCTGTCTCTGTGAGACCTTTTTGAAGGATGTTTGTGTCAGCTGGAGAGTTGATTATGGTGCCCAGTTTGCAGTCGTCTGTGAACTTGGTGAGCCATAGTCCTCCCATGTTTGCCTGTACCTCGGAAAAGTATATACCGAACAAGAGTGGTCCCAGGACAAAACCCTGTGGGACACCACTTGTGACTGGTTTCGAGTCTGACATGGCTCCAGCAACTCTCACTCTGTGGGTTCTGTCTTTGACCCAGTTTGCGACCCATCTTGTGACATAGGGGTTTATATTTAAGCTGGATAGCTTATCTATGATGCCTGAGTGGGGTATTGTGTCAAATGCCTTTGCAAGGTTCAGATAGGCTGTGTGGACTACCTTTCCTTCATCTATGGCTTTGGTGACTGTTTCAAAGAAGTTAACCAGGTTCAAAAGGCAGGATCTGCCCTTGACAAAGCTGAACTGGGTAGGATCTAGTGTCTGTAGGTCCCCAATGTCTTTGTTTATGAGCTCCATGATGATCCTCTCCATAGCCTTGCAGACTAAGCTAGTCAGGCTTATGGGGCGATAGTTTCCAGGGTCCGTAGAGGCTCCACCTTTGTGGAGTGGGACCACTGTTGCTGTACGCCATTCTGTGGGCACATATCCTGTAGTGAGGCTGAGATTGTATAGCTGTTTTATTTGAGGGATTAGTTCCTCTTGGAGTTCATGTAGGACGCAACCTGGGACGCCATCTGGTCCCATGGAAGCAGTGTTTTTTGC